>NW_014013339.1:11672-31965 GCF_000611645.1 Monoraphidium neglectum | reverse complement strand
GCGGCGGCGCGCGCGGCGGCGCTGGCGACGCGCGTGGCGGCGAGCGCGGCGGCGGCGGGTGGGGCGCCGCGGAGCGGGCGCGTGAGTGGGTCGCCAAGGGCGCGGCGGCGGAGCGCGCGTTTGACCTGAGGGAGGCGCTCGCCTGCTACAGCTCCGCCCTGGCGCTGCAGCCGGCCAGCCTGGAATACCTCTGCCGCGTCGCGAAGCAGTGGAGCGACCTCACCTATGAGCCCGGCGCAGGCGACGCCCAGGCGGTTGAGGCCAACACCAAGGCCGTCGAGTACGCCGAGCGCGCCGTCGCGCTGGCGCCGCAGGTGGGGAGCAGAGAACTGACAGCGAGCTGTGTGCTTTGGGATGGGGGGGCAGCGGTCCGGGTGCAGTTGCGCACCCCACAGGCAGTAGCTCCGTGGGTGCAGGAGCGAGGCGGCGGCGGTGCGCCCCCAGGCGGCGGCCGCCCCCGCGCGCCTGTGGCCCGGCCCATGCCCTGCCTTACATCGTGTTGAGTCCCCGCTCACGTGTCATCCCTTGCCGGCGGTCTGCACGATCCGATCCGCTCTGCGCCACTGGCAGGCTGCTGGCGGCTACATTGCAGAGTGCGTCAGCAAGGGGCGCCTCGCGCTGTTCAGCGACAACAAGACCAAGGTGCGCCCGGCCCCGCCCGTCGGCTCGCTCGCCCGCACAACACTTGCGCGCCTCGCTGCTGGCCGACAACCGGCGGGCGCCCTCTGCTGCCCGCTGCCCACCGGCTCGGCCGCTGCCGCAGCTGTCCGTTTGGTTTAAATGGTCGCAAGCATCGAGCCTGACAAGCAGCAAATCTCACCCCATTTCCCCCCCTTTTTCACCGCGGCCGTCCACCGCCTGGCCACAACAGGTGCGCCTGGCCAAGGAGGCGCGCGAGGCCGCTGTCACTGCGCTGGCGCTGGAGCCCTCTAACGACCTCGCACACCACCTGATGGGCAGATGGTGGGGGCGGCTCGCGCGTGCTATCGTGTGCACGCTGTGTTGTTGAATTGCGGGGGAAGCGGGTGGAGTGTGTTGGCATGCACGTACTAAATACGCCTGGGTGCAAATCAGCGCATGTGCTGGGGGGGGGGTGCCTCAAGGCTAGAAGCAGTGTTGCCTGGCGCGGCTCGCGTGAATGGACCCCTGTGTTGGCGCGCTGCTGCATGGAGACGGGTATCCAGTATCCAGGGCATGTCTGGTTCATCCCCAGACCCCGGCTTGGCCCCTTGCACCTTGCGCCCCTGCACCCGCTCTAAACGACACGCCCCGCGCCCCCCACCCGATAGGCATTACGAGATGGCCCAGATCAACTGGGCGGTGCGGCAGCTGATCAAGATCGTCTACGGCGCGTCCCTGGCGCCCGGCACCTTCCCCGACGCGCTGGCCGAGTTCCGCGCCGCCGCTGACCTGGCGCCTGGCCGCCTCATCCACAGGGTCCAGGTCGGCCGTACCCTCGCGCGGCTCGGGCGGCGGCGGGAGGCGCTGGACGAGCTGGAAGCCGGCCTGAAGCTGGAGGTGGAGGACGTCAATGCGCAGCTGGAGAGGGGCGAGGCTGAGGCGCTCGCCGCGCGGCTGCGGCGCGAATTTGACCGCGCGACGGGGCCGCTAGGCTGGGGCGCGCCGCCGCCGCAGCCGCCGGCGCTGCCGCCGCCGCAGCAGTGAGGCGCCGCCGCCGGCGGTTGTGAGATGGGGCCTGGGCGGCGCGCCTTGGTTGCCGGGGGGTAGCGCGTGCGGCCCTGCAGCCGGCGGCCTTGCGGTACGGTCGGCTGGCTGGTCGGCCCCTCGGCCCGATTGTGACCCAATTATGCGCTGCAAGAGAGAGCGCCGGAAAACGATGATTCTGTTTGCGAACCCTGGAGGATTCTAGAGACCCTTGTGTTGAGCATGTTGATGGAAGTTTGGTTTGAGATAACATCAGTCGGGCCACCTCGGCCCCGGCACTGCGCTCTGTCGCGCTCGTCGTGCAGCATGTCTTTGGGCCGCCCATTCGTTTGGCCCAGGGTTGTGCGAGTGCGGGTGCGGATGCTGGATGCGGCAGGGTCCGCCCTTGCCGCTGCTGCACTTGGTGATGATAGTGTACAATTGCACCCCCTGCGTATTGTCCCCTTGCGGGCGCGCCAGTCCCACGCGCGTCGCTGCGCCGCCTGCGGTCGCTGCTACGTTTGGCGGCGGCAGGGGCGGCGGCGACTGCGACAGCGGTGCCGGCCTCGCCGCGGCAGTGGCTGCCCCAATGTGGCTGCGTGTCGTCTGTGCCTTCACACGCCAGGCGACTTCACGCAGGCGCGGGGCTTAATGATGGCTGTGCCTGATGGGTGAGCGAGACTCCAGATTCTTTTTCCTTCTGAACCGCCTAGATCGTGGGTGTGTCGCCTCCATTCCTATCAACACCGGGGGCACCGCACCCCTCCCGGATCAAGCTCCTTGGCATCCCCAAATGCACACGCTCCCAGCACATGCAGGAAAACGCACAGCACAGCAACAAGCACCCAACCGCGCCGATGGCGCGGTGACCCCAGCCGCTCCCCGATCGCGCCCACATGGTTCCTGGCTTGCGCCTGGCAGTCATGCCTCGCTCCGCTTTCGCGGGGTCCCTGCATTGTGAAACCCGGGCTCCCATTCTCGGCCCTCGGCTGCACGGCCTCCCTCCTCCCTTTACTGCCCTTTGCGGTGGCGAGGATCAGGCATGGCGCCCCGCCCATTGCCCCGCGGCGCCGCGTCCTCCATCCCTCGCGCCCCTCTTGTGGGGGCACCCTGCCGCCCATTGTGCGTTGGGCGGCCCTGTAACTCAGCTTCTCAGGTCATGAGGGTCTCAGTGCGGTTGTCCCAACCTCTGGCTGACTGCAATTGGCACGTCCTCGCTGGTCATGAAATGGATGCTTGTGGTCAAAGTGCTTGACCTTGGCCTCGTCCCTGCCTACATGGCGCTTCCGTACGCAAATTTTTGTGATCTGTGGCACTGAAACGCCTTGTTTGAAATGGCGAGGATAGCCGGCGCCGAAGTTCTGAGCAGTGCGATCTGCACTCATGCAAGAGCGCAGAGGCAGGTGGGCAGCGGCGGTTTGCTCGAGCAGCGATGGAAATTTGACTCCAACCTCCCCGAAGCCTATCTTAGTGATATTTACGTACAATCGGAGGGCCCTGCAGCTTCGCCACGCGGCCCAGCGGCTGCCCGGCAGCATGCAGTGACACAAGACGAACGCAATTTTTGGCGATTTCTTACACTCTCGCCTTGCATTTTTGTCAAGTGCACCACCAACATATTCAAATCCGCTCTCAAAAGGCCTTAGTGACTCTGTCAGACTCGTCTCAAACCCGTCGGGCGCCAAGTACAGCTTGTAGGATGCCTCCGCTCGCCCATCGCCCCTGCACACGGGTTATTAACAATAATACAAGATGCCGGGTAGCCTGCAGGGCGCAGCTCGGAGTGTCTGCAGCCCAGCAGCGGCGGCAGCGGCCAGCTCCTGCACGCTGGGCTGGAGATGCGGCGGCGGGGCGGCTGCTTGGCGACGATGCGGTGTATCAGAGCCTCATGCAGGTGCGAAATGGTTGTGGCGAACCCCTCTCAGCAAGGGAGCGGCGGCGCGCGTGCATGGCGCCACCTGGCTGTCAGCCCCGCTGAGCAGGCCAGGCGGGGCTAATTCGAGCCGGGCCCAGCGGACTGCGGCGCTGCTGCCGGCCCCGGGAGCGACGCGATTGTGACTTCGTCACTGCGGCCAGGCCTGTGTACAACATTCCTCATCCTTGCTTGTGCCAACTCCGCATTTCAAAATGCCAGCTGGCGGAGGAGCACACGTTCAGGGCGCCGCCAGGGTGAGGGCCGCCCACACCAGCCGCAGCGCCCCGCGGCAGCCGCGCCCCTGTGCAGCCGCTGGGGCGCCCGCCGCCCTCGCATGTGGCACAGGCACCCGCGCCTCGTTTGCTCTATTCCAGCGCCGTTGGCTGCATTCCTGATACGTCTGCGCGTCGCGGCGGTGGCGAGCACCGAATGACGTCACTGACAACCGCCCCCCCTCGCTTCGCCCCGCCCGCGCCCGCGGTCCCCAGGAGCCCTCCTAACAGCGCCCCGCGGCAGGCGGCGCTGCTGCACGGCGAGCGCGCGCTGCATCAGGCCGTTGAGATGCGGCCCCGCGAGGCGCTGCCGCGCGTGATGCTGCTGCGCAACCTGGTGCGGCTCTCCTGAGAGGGGGCCGTCGGCAGCGGGGACCGAGCAGGCGCCCCAGCCGCGGGGCGCCCCAGCCGCGGCGGCGGGACCCCTCAGCTTGCGGAAAACCCGGAACCGGCTCACCTGCTGAGCTCAGTAGCGGCGGGTGCGGCCACACAAGCCATGCAATTCGGCTCCTCCCGCGGGTGGTCGCCCTTGTTTCACCAGCCTTAATACTTCTCGGCCCATCTGAACCATTCACTTACTCCCCCATCTGAGCGCACCACCACCACCACCACCACCACCACCACCACCACCACCACCACCACCCCCGACACCACCAGATGATCCAGGACCACGGTCGCGAGGCGGATGTGCCTGGCCTGGCGCTAGATGCGCTGCAAGAACTAGCGGCCGCAAACGGCGGCGATGACATCAGCTTCACCCCTGCGTTCCTGCCCGCCATGCAGGCCGTGCTGGTGGGTGGCACTGCGCTGAGTGCGCATGCACCCTGCTGGTTTGCGATTGCCTGCCTGGTTTGCGGACAGGAGCGCTTCGGCCCAGCGCAGGGGTGCGTCGACTTCGTGCCAGCGTGGTGCCCCCATTCGTGCAAGCACGGCATGCAGGTTTGCCTGGCTTGGCTCGTTCTACTGCTCCACTCAGTTTTTAAACCAGCCCAAACGCCTCCGCCTTTCCGCAGCTTGCCTTGAAGGCCCTGTGGAAGCTGGACCAGCAGGCCCTGGTGCCAGACCTGCTGGCGGCAGCTTCCCTCCAGATCCCCTCCATGTCTGGCGACTTCGCCCAGCTCGCGGCCCGCGTGGAGTCGCAGCTCTGCCACTGCGGGCCGACCGCGCGGGCGGAGCTGCTGGGAAGCTACAGGTACCTGTCTTGCATTGACCTGCAGTTCGTCAATGGTCGCCACCACTCTGGCAGCCCTGGCCTGGAGAGCGTCGACATGGATCATGTCATTGAGGCGATAGAGGGCGGCCTCTGTGCGAGCGGCGCCGCATGAGCGCCGCGTGGCCGGGGCGGCCGGCGGCCGTGGTGCAGCCCTCTGTGCTGCGAGGCGGCCGGGCTGCGGCGCCACCCCCTGTAGTCAGCGGTAGTGGCTGCAGCGCCCCTGCAGACTTACAGGGCCCCAGGCTGTTGCTGAAACGGCAGCAACAGCTTGTGCTGCTGGGCGATCTGGTGGCACTAAAGGGCAGTTTGTGGGCGCGACCCCATGGCACGTCAGCACGGCAGCCCCGGCGCCTGTGGCAAGCCCGTGCCCTCCTCATAGCAAGGAGAAAATATCCCTAGCGCCTCTGCCGGCCCGGTTGGCCCCGAGCTGCCACCCATACAACGCTTGTGTGGCATGCACTGCTCGCCAGCTGCCACGGCGCCCTCTCCTTCATCTGGGCTCCGCTGCGGCCGTCGCGGCGGCTGTGCTTCGGCCGACCCGTGCTCTTGTGAATCTCGCTGTCGTGCCAGGCAGCCTGCGCCTGCATGCACGTCGGCTTTGGCATATTTGGACCGCTCCTCGGCGGCGCTATTGATGCGCCGCCAGAGCCTCTGCGTCATAGCGTGCCTGCAACATGGCAACGTGGATAAGAACCCCTCTGTTTTCTTTGGCTTGTTGCTTTCCTGCGTCAGCTGCGCCATGTACCCCCCCATGTTTCACACCATGCGCGGCTGGACGCGCCGCGGCTGCAGTCGCGCTCGCCCGCGGCGGCTGACCCCGCCCTCCGCTCGCCCCTTATGCACGAATCCAGCGCCGCCAATCGATGCAACCCATTGCGGTTTGCCATCGCCCGCTGCAGCCGGCCCCCTGCTTGCCAACGTGAGGAGGAAGGGCCAGGCTTGCCGCGGCCATGATCTGCACTGCCCCTTGACGCCATGGCTCGCCCTCCACCCACGCGCCCAAACAATGACGCGCACCCAGCAACCACAGGTGTACCTTTGTATCCGGTTGCTCGGCATGTGTTATGCTCCCGCCCAACGCACAGCGTTGGCGATATCTGGGTCGCGCAGGGCCGCTTCTCGGCTCCCGCGCCTCCGCCGACATGCACTCACCCCAGCACACGCAGCGCGCTGGCCTCATCCGCGCCCACACGACACGCACTTGCTTGCCCGCAGCCGCCTCAGCGCTCTAGCGCAGCAACCCAGTGACGAATCCTGCGTCTGGCCAAGTACGCATGCTGCATCCGGCGGCGACAGGCGTCATCCGTGTGGCTTTTTTGCACTTCACATGGGCGAAGCCGGCCTCGGTGCAGGTGGCGCCGGATGCGACCTGGCAGCGTCCTGCCTCTTTGGGCTGCCCCCTGCATCCGCGAGCAAGCAGCACACAGCGCAACACCTCACATTTTGACCCAATAGAAGCATCATACAGCAGGCCGTGCACTCGACGCTGACGGATGCGCAAGGCGTGGCGCCGTAAAGGCAGCCCGCGGTGGCGCACACGTCCCTTTGCACTGCCTTGCCTTTGGCGCCTCGCGCCCGCTTGCCCCAGCAACGAATGGTGTACCATGCTGGTGTGTAACATGACACAACGATCAATTGCACCGCGGCCTAACCAACAGCTGGACCAGCCAGGCGCGTCCTGAGTGGCGGCTGAGGCGCGCCCGGTTGAGGGCCGAGGTTTGAGTGAGATACTGCCGTGTTACTGCACTCGAGCTTGGCTGCCTGTATGTTTGCCCCTTGCCAGGCCTGCTGGGTGTCAATAGAAAACCGCCAAAGCCAGGGGCTGAGCCAGGCCGACCAGCGTCACTGCGACAGCACGCCTTCTATCTTTTCCCAAGTTACCATAAGTGAACTCGCGCCGAGAGGGTTGGCGCGGCAGTTGTCGAAGGAGGGGCCCCCAAAGCAGCCAGCACTTGGGCTGGCGGCAGAACGGGCACCAAAGAGACGAAGCTGTGCAAAAGAGCAGACCTGATGGCAGGCGTTGACCACGCCGGCCAGGGGTCCCGTTCGCTGACCTTCAGCGGGGGGACGCGGCGCCGCCCGTTGCCACGCAGCGGCTGGCGTGCCAGCGCGGCCGCAGCGGCCGGCGCGGCACGTTGCGTGCGCTTGAGCACGGCGCTGCTCTGCGCGGCCCAGCGCCACACGCTGCGCCGCCCACTTACCACTGGCAACCTGTCCCACGCTGCAGCTGGCTCAAACTCGGGGAGGCAGCCTTGTGGCTGGACCAGGACAAACCTCAGAAAAAAATGGCGGCGGCAACCAACATGAAGCGGCCCCACGCTCCCAGCGGCGCACGCGCCCGCGGCACCATCCTGCCGGCGCCGCGCCTGCGACGCCGCCAGCCAGACCCTGGCGTCACTCCTGGGCAACGGCCGGCGCCGGCGCAGCAGCGGCGGCGGCGGCGGCGGTGGTGAAGTAGACGCGGCTCATGGGGCCGCGGCCGGCGTGGTTGACGGCCGCCACCAGGATTTCGTAGCGCGTTGCGGCGCGCACGCCGCTGGTGACCACCACCTGGGTGGTTGGGGTAAACGGGCGCAGGTTGGTGTGCAGGCGCGGGTGGTGAGGGGGGGAAGGGTGTGATTCAGTCTGTGGGGGGCTAGTGCTGGACATATGAAGCAATTCAACCGTCGGCGGCACACAAACTCACAATGGTGTCTGAATGGCGCTCTGCCTCTCATCCTATGCACAGAGTGGGCGTATGAGGCAAATGCTCGCATGCTCCAACATCCCCGCAACCACACAATCCACACAACCCCTGTCAAACACACAAGATAGCGTGCACGTACACAAGCCACACTCACACGCACGCACGCACACATGTCCACTCTCACCCCACCCACCTTGGATTCCTCCACCGTGTTGTCAAACAGCCGCCGCCCGTTCGAGTCCGCCACAAGAACCTCGTAGCTGCTCGCCCACCCCCCGGACTGCGGCGGGCTCCACGCCACCACCAGGCTCGTCCCGGACTGCGACACGTCAAAGTCCAGCACCGCGCCCGGCGGGTGGCTGTCGTCGTGGTTGCCGCGGGTGCGGACGGGCTGGGTGGTCGCGGGGCCGGGGCCGTACTTGGCGTTGATGGCGCGGACTGTGACGCGGTAGTTGGTGGCCGGCTTCAGGTCCTCCCAGCCCTCCTGCAATGAGCAGTCCAGACAGTCCAAACAGCCCGGACGGTCGTGCTGGAGTGAGTGCATGCTCTTGGCACGTGGTATCATTATGGAGGGAAGGTGTGCGTGCGGGGCTGCGCGATGAGAGTGCCGGGAGAGGCGCAAGTAGTAGACGCGTTTTGGGTTTGCTCCGCAGTTGCCGCGGGCCAAAAACAAAGTTTGCATTCCAATTGGACCACATGCATGCGCTTCTAAAGCTCCAGATGTGCAGATCACCGTGCAGCGGCACGGCAGCGAACGCGCGTCGCTTTCGCATCGATCTCTTGCAGCGGCGTTGGGAGAGCCGCGCCAGTGTTGGCCAGTAGACAGACCTCCTCATCACCCCCGCCGGCGGCTGCAGGGCACAGCGCACGCCGGGCGTTTCCAACCACGCGCCGCCTGCCATCCTCAAGCCCCACAAAGACGCTGGCGCCCGGCCGCCGGCGCCGCCGCCGCTGATGCCCTGGCTCGGGCAGGGCGCGGGCCGCCCCCTTCTGGCGGCGCCAAGCCACGCCCAGCACCCACAAACCGTGCAGCCTTCGACCGGCCGCCTGGGCCGGCTTTCGTCCCCTCCCACACCCACTAGCTGGCAGCCCCCCCCGCCAGCCGCCAGCCCACCAGGAATTGAGAGTCGCGCTCGCTGGGCGTAAGCGGCTCCGAGGTCGCGTGCACCGCCTCGGACGCGCCGGCCTCCACGACAGACCTCTCGTAGTAATCAATGCAGGTGCTGCGGGGGGTCCCGTCGTGCATGCAGGGGTAAGAATTATGATATACAATTGCCATGGCCCAGATGATGCCTTCGATAAGGTAAACACTAGACGACAGCTGCCGCTGCCCCGCGCTGCAGGCAGCCGCCCTGGGGGCCACAAATGTGGGCTTGAGCCTCAGAGCGGACCCCGTTCCCCAGCTGGCTGCGCCGCGCGTCGCCGCAGCCGCATGCAGCACCCTGTGCACCAAACAACAGCGTGCCGCGCCGCCTCCCTCCCTCCCTCCCTCCCCGCGCCTTCCTCCCGACGGGGCCCGCGCACTCACTCGCCGCGGCGCCTGTCGCCCCTGGGGGCATACCACGTGTAGCTGATCGCCGTCTGGCCCCGCGCGCGGACCTTCAGCTTGGCCACCTGGAATTTGGAGGCCGTTTCCACCAGACCAGTGGAACATTCAGTGCATCATGTTTTGTAAGCGGTTGATGGACACGGCGGCTGAGTTTGGGCGCGGCCCCGGCTCTGCTGTGGTTGTGGCCCGGCTTGGTGCACAGGCACGCTGCGTTCGGCTGGCCCGGCCAGATGCCTTCGGCACGCGCAGCCGCGTCGGCCCCTTGCCAATACGGCGGCTACTCCCGTTGCGCGCGCGCAGCTGCCACAGCAGCCTGCGCGGCGCACTTTAATTTGACACCCCCGCCCCCGCATTGCGAACTTGGGGCACCCAGTGCTACCCCGGGCCCCCCGTCTACTCCGCACCGGGCCAGGCACGCCTTCCACGCAGGCCCTCTGGTTTTCTTTCAGCTGCTGCTGTGCGCCTAGGGCACACGTGGCCCAGCAGGCGGCCAGCAGCAGAAAGAGCGAGCGCAGCTGCATCTCCATTCCCGGGGCTGCCAGCGTGGCGCGCGCTGCGAAATAGTGTGGACGGCCCGCAACTGTGCTGCGTCGCCCTCCTCAAGTTGCTGGCAACAGTGGATGGCAAAACAAAGCCCAATGGATGTGCTGGCGGCTGCTGAACACCGGATCCTGGCGGCCGCACACCAGAGTATGCACACTATTGGCTGAGGCGCCGCCTGCCAAACTGACTCGGGCCGGATGTATCATACATGTGCGGTGCTGGCATATTGTGGTATCAACTGTGAACTTGCAGCGCTACAGAGACAAGCCAACCTTGTCCCGCGAGATCTCAATTTGTGACAGATCAGCACGACTGCTACCCACCAGGTCACCGTCGCAATGGCGCTGAATTTCATCCGCCGGCTGCTTTGCTGCTTCCGTGGCTCGCAGCCCGTCGAGGAGCAGGTGGTTTCTTTCGAGGACTTCGCTGCGCTGGCCACCATCCAGGTCATCTCGAAGGTGTGAAATAAATTCACCCGGCCCCTCACCAATTGATTAAGTTGTTGTTTGCAAAGTCACTGCACCCTGCTGCCTGCACGGCGTGCACCAGACATGGGTACCGCAGCAATGCACTTGGCCGATTCTCGCCCCTGTCAATGGGCGGGAGCATCTGCGCTGGATCAAGCTGCTTGCTCTGCCACGCCTTGGCAGCTTAGCTTCTAGGGCATCAAGCCATGTTATGCGCGCTGGGCGCGCTCGGCCGGCGCTCAACGAGAGGCCAAGCTGCAACCCTAACCACCTCGGCGATGCTAGCAGCGTTGCTCCGCCAACACCACCTCGTCAACCTCGTCCATGCCTCGGTGCCCATCAGGATGGCAAGAAGAAGAGGTTCGACGTCCCGGAAGCCATCAGCAAGCAGTACGCTAAGGTCATTCCCGAAGACGTCACGGTGCGCAGCTGTCGAAGACTACCGAACCCAAGAACCGTCAAAACTTGCCGCAGCATCGCCTGCGTGCGTCCCACAATGCCAGCCGCCAGCCGCTACCCTCCAACGCGAGGCTTCTGACGTGCTTTGCAAACAGCTTCACCCCCTGGCTGCCTGCGAATCCGACCTCTGTTGTCGACGACCCTTTGTTGCTGTGTGTCACAACGCCTCCTGCCCCCGGGGCTCACTGAACCTCAGATTGACGGCCAGGGTGTGTGCATAACCTCGGACATCGCGGTCCTGGGGGATGTCCGCATCACGGCGGGCGGCACCTGCATCACAGGTGCAAGCAAGCACGCACACACGCTCTGCAATCACAAGCACTGTTGCGCCCGGCATTTGCACCCTTGCCCGTGCCCAACACGCGCTGCTCACCTCCAATGGTGTGTGCGTATGGAGAAGTTCGTTTGGCCAAACGTGTGCCCGCAGCGACCGTGATCCGCCGAGTCCCACATGCGTGCCGCCTTGGACTGCGCCAGTGGTTTCCTTGCATGATCTCCACACATCGAGCCATTTTGCCCCCTGCTGCAGGCAATACGCTGATCTTTGGCGACGTGATCATTGACGGGGAGGACGGTCAGACAGTCAACGGCACTTGCATCACGGGTGCGTTTTCATTTCTTGTGGGTGGGGGTAGGATGAGCACGTGCGAGGGTGGCAGGGGGGCGAAGTGGGGAATGGAGTTCTAATGCCACGTTTGCAATCAGGGCTCAGCGCGCCCCAAACAAGGGGCGTCTTGCGTGTGCATGCACACGCACGTGGAGCGCTGCTGAGCAACCCACTCCCATCGTTGGCAAGCATGGGGGCTGCGCCACCACTGCCTGCGTTGTGCTCTTGACTTTTGCATGCTCGGCAACCGTTGCGGCGTGCATGCCTGAGCCCCAAAAGTTTCACACGACACGGCACACCCCAGCCACCCGGCCCTGCCGCGACCACCACACTGCAGGCAGCGCCATCGTGCTGGGCAACGTGTTCATCCGCGGCAACGTCTGCGTCACCTCCAACGCGTTCGTGAAGGGCGACGTCAAGGTCGAGGTGGGCGGCGCAGCCTCAGGCTGGGCGACTCGAACCGCAACACGCACCCGCTGCTCAAAGCCACAGGCATCGGGCGGCGCAGCCCCGCCCAAGCATGCTCAGCTCGTACGGCTGGCTGCCGGCAGGCTCTTGCTTGCAGCCGGCGGGAGCCGCCGCGTCCCTGCCAGCGTTGCGAAGCCGCGGCGCACCTCCCTCTGTGCACAAACCGACCTGGCGTCCCGCTCTTGCCCCCCGAACCGCCACATTGCGGCGGCCCCGCCTGCTGATGCCGCAGGGCCACCTGGATGTCGGCGGCAAGCTGTGCTACTGGGGCCAGAAGGAGATCCGCCCCCTGCCCCCCTACTAAAGGCCTGGAAACCAACCTCAGCCCTGAGCACGTGCTGCCCAGCTGCTCCCCAGTTGCCATTGATCGCGCAGGGATAAGCTGGCCCGCCCTTGGCACAGCCGTGGACTGGCTGTCCTGACGCAGCTCGGCGTGGCTCAGTGGCAGCTCTCAGATTTCGGGTGCATTGACCCTGAAGTCCTCATTCGCGCATGCCCTCTGCGGCCATTGTACTAGCGCCCTGGCTGAAGCCCCATGTGTCACAGTTGAGTCGAGAGTTGCCCGCACCACGGCGTGATTGCCATCGCACGCTGCGCTTTGCTGCTAGCGCCCCATGAGAAATGGAGTTTTGCTCTGCTTTAAAAGCTGCCGTTATCTGCGTCAGGGCTGGAGTGTGTGGCACCAGCGACTTCAATCAAGAGTTGATGTGTCGACGTACGAGTGCGCACGTGGGTCCTTTGATGTATGCGCATAACCCAAGCAACCGCCAGATTTTCGTAAACAAAATCACAACAATCCACTGTACTTGAATATAGCAACAATCATGCAGCTGAGACCATCGAATGCAGCACTCGCAGTAGGAACGTGTCAGGGTTTCTGGATATACTCGGGGACATGCATTCATGCACTGACAGTGAGGTGGCAGTGGTGCAAATGGCTGTATTCGACGCGTGACAAGCAGGAAGTGATTCCTTTGAGAAGGGGGTAACCTCTTCCGCTTCTGGCAGGTGACATGCTGCGCGCCGCGGTGGCCGCCGGGGCGCCCCTGGGGATGACGGTGCGTGCCGCTGGTACATGCGCATTCTGAAGGGGCAAGATGTGCTTCTGCAGCACAGCACAAGCAGCAGTGTGCGTCATAGCGCAAGGACTTGACGTACTCGATTGTGGCGCGCTGGTGGTACACTTGCAAGCGCACAGCAAGTTGCTGTTGGTCAGAATCTAACCACGGAACGGTGCCGTAGGTGCGGCGCTCGCCCCCCTGATCTCTATCAAAAGGTTGGAGATAACAAAGGCGCACAACTGGTGGTCGCATTATACGCATTATTGTTTGATACAATCTGCGTGAGGTGGACGTGGGTGCGCATGTGGGAGATTGGAGCAGAGTGGGGCACCGTTGACATGTGTCACGGGGAGAGGGGCATGTGAAGTGTAAAGCCATCCAAGTGATTCTATTATCATGCAGGCCTGCAAATCCCACATGAAACGGGATGTTGCCTTTCGTGTTTTTTTTGCTTTGTGGCTGAGTGCTGTGCTCCGCCTCCCGCAACGCCACTGAGCAAAGTGCCTGGCAAGTTGACACACAGCAGTGCATAAGGACACTGTAATCGATTGAGGAGTTAGGGACTGAGCACAGGTGATGGAAGATTTTTGACGTTGATTGCGCCGATTGATATTGACTCCTCACCACACTCTAGGCGCAATTCATCGCTGTCACCCGTCGCGCGTGCCGAGATCACCGCTCAGAATCGAACTTGAGAAAGCCCCCCGTCCACACTCTTAGCAGGCCGTAGTGCGTGGCAAACCAAGCACGTAACGCTGTGATGAGATCTAACTCTACACCATGGGCACTCTCGGAGGCCACTACGCTGCTGCGCCTGCTCTTGTTGGGGGCGATGGCTGCGGCGGCCCTGGGGTGAGAGGCGACAATGGGGCGCATGCAGATGGCATTCAATAGCTCAAGGCAAGATGAAAGTCTTGTAGCACCTTGATCGGCTACACCACTAGGCCCGAAGATGCTTGAAGGGGCCGCTTATGCCACATGGCCCAAACAAAGCAGGGCGGATGTCGTAGGCCGTGGCCAACCTCACACCAAGTGGCATCTGCGCTTGCTGCCATACCATGCTTGTTGCCCCCAGACGCAAGCAGCTCGGCGCCACAGTCATGGTCAACGGCTTTGGCGATCTGGAGGGCAGCGTGCCAGGCTCCCAGTTGCCAGTTTGCCAGTACACAGTTCAGCGGGCCCGGCAGTTCAGCGACGCAGTATCTTTTGCTCTTGCCGTTTTTCCATTGGTGCGTTTGTCAGGAGCTAAGTGCAACTTGGCTTGACTTCTCTTGCGACCTCGCGTTCATCTGACAGAGATCAAGGAACGCACATTGGACTAGCCTGCCATGCATGCGGGTGCCATCGTACTGCCCTTCCACTGGGCGATGCTGCTGCAGAGGGCTGACGCCATCCACGCGCGCACCCCAAGCAAAAAACGATGAGGCCCGTATCGTCGTACAATCGCAACCCCAGGCCGTAGACAAGGACAACATTGATTCCTGGACCATCAAGGATCAGCAGGGCAAGCTCCTCCCTGCGAGCCCAGACGTGGTCGCGCGCTGGCGCCGGGGCCTGCAGGCCTGCTTCGCCTTCGCCGTGTCGCAGGGCTTCAAACTGATCCATGTTTTAGGCCACGTGGACCCGCTGCACCCGGTGCTGCAGCGCCCGACCACCTGGCGCAACCTGCTGGCGTTTGGGCCGCGGCAGAAGGTGGGGCAGGCAAAGCTGAGCTACGCTGATGTCATGGTGACGCCGGTTGTCCAAGCGCTCAATGCAGGTGCGCATCTGGCTTCAAGTGGGGGCGAGCGCAAGGAACTGTGGCAACTGGCGACGACGCCTGCACTCTGCTTGTGTTTTGCCTTGGACACAGCTCGGCTCCTCACCAAGCAAGTGCTTAGCTGCATGCCGCCTCGCCGCCCTTCCGCCTCTGCACAGTGCCCTCCCACGCGTCTGTGGCGGTGTGGTTCAGTGTCTCTGGGGAGATGGGCCTCAGCAACTTTGTGGCCGCTGATGAATGGAAGGGCTTGCTGGCAGAGACAAGGGCAGACCTGAAAAAGGGGAAATGGCAGGTGAGCGAAGGTGCACATTGGATGTAGCTGTCACTCGTGCAAGTGACACAAGTGACGCCGGTGAGACGGCTGCACCCATTGCCTGAACGGGGACTGTTGCCTGGCTGCCTAGCTGGCTGCACGAGGTCACGGCACGACAATTGCGTGGCATCACTGTGCTGTGGCCGTGCAATGTCCTTCCACTTGTGCTTGGATGTCCTTTCACACCAGGATGTCAAAGTCGCGACAGCGATCAACTGGCAGATGGTCTGCGGCTGCGTGGCGGCGCAAGACCCCATCCCAGGGTCGTTCGACCCCCTCAGGTACAACACGTCGTTTGCGTCAGAGTTCAAGAAGGTCCAGCAGTACACGCAGCCCTTTGTAGAGCCCTTCAAGGTGCGGCGAAGATCTTGTGCTGCCTTGTCAAGGGCAGGCGGTTTTCGGTGCGCATCCAAGATGCCCGGGGAGCCCTGTGGTACCAGGTCTGGCGCGCCCAGCTCGGCTGGACGCCCGCTAAGTGGAATAGATCCAAAACGAGCAGCAACCTTGATTATTTGGGCCAGTGATGCAGCTGTGCCATGTTACCATCCTTGCCTTCAAAACCCCACACGCATGCACGCACACAACCACACATGCACACACGCATGTGCACGCACACGCACACTTGCACGCGCACTTGCATGCACATGTTCATCTGCGCGCGCACACACGCACACACCTGCATGCAAACGCACACACCACGCCTACAGGAGCTACTGTATGCCAATGATTTCATCGGCGTCAGCGGCTACGGCTCTGGCTACCCCCTCAAGGGCCTGTCCTGGCCTGCCATGGAGATCCCACTGCAGACACTTGCGTATGAGCTCGGGTTCTTTAAAATCAGTCTCAAGGATTTGATGAAGGGCAAGCCTGTGGTGTACGTGGAACAGGTGCGGTCCTGCCATCCTACACACCATTGCCTGCTTTTGGCAGGCAGGTTGCATCCAGCACAGGCAGTTGCTTGTGTGCCAGCACAGTTGGCCTGCAATGACCTTGCACGCCTCCTGCATTCCTGCATGTGCACTATCCAGTACAGTCCCAGCGGCAGCAACCACGCACACAGTTCAGCAGTGCCCCATGTATTTGAAAGCCCTTCATAAACCTGCCCCTCCAAGCGCCCCCAAATTTGTATTTAACCCCCTTTCAGGGCCTGGGCGGTGTCCTCAAGTATAACACCCTGCCAGCCCCAGACCTGGCGACAGTCAGCAGGTACCCCTTTTCGGGAAACTGGCCGGGCGCGTACAGCAGGGAGGTGGACCCGTGGCAGCGCAGCGACTTCAATGCATACAGGTCCGCTGCCAATACGTTGGGCCGATGTCTGATGCATGGTAGGGTTGGCTACAGGCCCGGTGTGCTGCAAAGTGGCCTGCACATGCATCCTTGGAAAGAGAGGGCTGAAATGTCTGCTTAGATCCCAGCCACGGATAACTGATACACAAGGCTTGGGGAAAAAGTTCACGCCACGCTGATCCCGAGCAGGAGAGAGTTCTACAAGGCCACACTGGACTTTATGCTGCGACCTGCAGGCCAGCAATACAAACTAGACGGTGAGCTTATCAGCAGCCACGTAGATGGCGCCGCTGCTCCCCGCCACGTTGGCAGCCGGTGCTTTGTATCACGCGTTGTTTGGCGTCGAGCACGCTTGTGCATCACAGCAACCATTCGAGGGGCCCACAAATCTTTGCATGACCATTGCAGGTGTCTTTGTCTGGAGCGTGGGGAGCTTTGACATTTTTGGGGTGCACCCAGTGTCAACCAGCAGCAGGGGCAGCTTTGCTGACCCCAGTATCACCGCGATGGTCAAAAAGGCCAACGGGATGGGAGGATGAGCACTTTGCAGCACATGTAAGCATATTGACTAAAGAACCGTTCTCATGGGTTGAACAACCTCGCGGGGCAGACACGTGTGGAGAGCCAGCATGTGGACAGAAGTATGGCCGCAGCTCTCTGCGCATGTTGCCATGTGCTGCACTGTGGCACCTAAGAATCTGATGGATGTGGCAAGCATGCGACTGCAGAATTCATGCAGAGGTGCAAGGCAGGTCCAAGGAAACCAATTGTTGACCTCGCAATAAGTGCTGGCCGGCCAGAGCTCTGGCTTGCATATGATTATGGCATACCGTAGGTCCAACCAGGTCAAACATGCGGGATGGGAGTCACTTCACACCGGCCGTCATCTGCACGGTGGCTGTGTCGAATTCATGCGGCATATGATCTTCATTGGTTTCTGGTTATGTTCATTCATACGGCATTTTCAAACGTTGGGCCGCGCTCCTGCACGCGGCGATCTCAATTGCCCAATATCGCAAGACCTGCGGAAGTATGCATATGTTATGAATGAAATTTCGATTGCCATGAATAGCTAGATTGCCGGGTTAGAGTCAGCCGGTGATCTGCACTCATCGTCTTTGTCATTTGAGGCTGGCCTGGCGCCATGCGCGCTGAAACAGATGTGCGGGCCGCTGCCGATACTCATGAAGTCGATCTCGAGGTGAGGTCTGGCTAAACTACTCAACCATGGCCGCTTGCAACCAGCGCCAAAACGCCGCTGCTAATGTGCACACCTGCATGTGCCACCTGCCGCCGCCACGCCTGCACTTGCGACCCATATGTACAGCGCGCCAATGCCCCCGTGGACGAAGCCTGCCTGGCGTGGCTACGTGCCAAGCTGCAGCTTGTAAGTGTGGATAAGCATGTGGATCTCAAGGACGTGATCTGCGCACGGTCATCGCAGTGACGCTTGAGACGAGCAGCGCAGCCTAACAGGGCCTGTTGCGGCTGGAGGGCGAAGCTTGCGGCCGCGCAGGGTGCCGGCATCAGCATGCATGCAATCCCTACAATGCATGCAGACGCCACAAGCAGCGAGCACCATGCCAGGTTCGCGCGCTCACCGCTCTGCGGCCTGCGGGCTCCCGCCGGCTGCCCATGCAGGCGTGCCCGCTCGGGGGGGCCGGTGCGTCGGAGCAGCGGGAGTGGCTGGAGGCCGCATGGGACGATGCAACCCACCTACCGCAGGTGTCCGCCTTTTTCACAAGCCTTAAGGTGCGGCCAATGCCCACAGGGGCAGAGCACTGTCAGTGTTAAGCAAGGGTGCTTTGTCTAGAGGGGTGGTGGTGGAATCGCAGACGAAGGCAGGTGTTGGGCCGCTCGCGGCTTGTCAAGTGTGGCAGTCCATGCAGGCTGCATGGCTAAGCATGTTGCAAGATGGTTTACACCTTGCCTGCAGGCATGATGTGATACAGCACACACCCGAGGATGCACCCGAGGATGCACTTGCATGGCAAGCTATCTAAACATAATTTCTTGTTAAGACACTGCCACGCCGCCGATCGCCGCAGTCCAACCGCATGTTCGCGGTCGTGTGGAGGCCCCAGGACACCGGGTTCAGCCTGACAGCGGAGGCGCCCAAGGCCTTCCACCGCGCCGCATACTTTGTGAAGGACGGCGGCCGCTTCGTGACGCGTGCCAACGTGGACACATGCGTCCACTTTGGCCTGCTGCGGGCCGCGATGGCGGGGCCCGCGGCGGACGCCGACACCGCGGTCGCGGCGAACGGCGGCGGTGCTGCCGCTGGCAGGGACGCCGGCGGTGCAGCGGCGGGGCCGGGCGCGGGACGGGCGGCGCTGCCTGCGGGCCCGCAGGCGGCGCTGCTGCAGCTGCTGAGCGGGGTGTTTCTGCCGCAGCTGTCTGCGCCGGACGGGCGGTGGCCGGAGAGCGCGCGGCGCGAGTTCCTGTCCACGACCCACCGCTTCTTGGCCAGCCTGACAGAGGCCGTCCATGCCGCCGGCGGCCGCACGGTCCTGTACATCCCCGCCGGCGACGGCCTCGCGGGCCGCCCGCCCGGCGAGGCCGCGCGCGACCGCGCGCTGACTCAGCGCCTGGAGACGACGGTGATCCACTGGACGCGCCAGGTGCGGGGTGCGCTGCGGAAGGCGGAGCAGCTCGACGCCGCGGCCGGCGGGCCCCTCGGCGGGGACGGCGGCGGTGGCGGCGGCCCCGGGAACGGCGGGCCCCTGGCGGAAATCGCGTTCTGGCGGCAGCGCGTGGATGACCTGGGCGGCTTGGACGCGCAGCTGGCCTCCAGGGAGGTGCGGGACGTGGCGGCCGTCCTGGTCGCCTGCGGCAGCGGCTACCTGGCCGATTTCGAGGCGCAGCGCGGCGCGATCGCGCGCGAGGCCGAGGCGGCGCGCGACAATGTGAAGTTTCTCTCCTGCCTCGAGGCGCCCTGCGCCGAGCTCGTGGCGGCGGCGCCGGCGCAGGTGCCGGCGCTGCTGCCGCGGGTGCTGAGCTGCGTGCGCATCGTCTGGTCGCTGAGCGGCCACTACAACACGCCCGCGCGCCTGGTCGGCCTGCTGCGCCGCATCGCCGCGGAGGTCGTTGCGCGCTGCGCCGCCGCCGTCCGCGCGTGCAGCCCGCTCGTGGCCCGCGGCGAGGCGGGCGTGCGGGCGGCGGTCGCGGCGCTCGCCGAGTGCATCGCGGCGTGCGAGGCGGTGCGGGGCTGCTACGACCGGACGGCCGCCGCCGTCTCGCGCGCGCTGCCGGCGGCGCGGAGCTGGGACGACATCGATGTGACGCCTGTATTCCCCGTGGTGGAGGCGTTCCTGCAGCGCTGCCGCAACCTGTCAGAGGTCTGCGAGGCGCAGCTGCAGTTCGTCCCTGTGGCCGCGCCCCCCTCGGCCGCGGCCGGCGCCGACCAGGCCGCCGGCGCGGCGGAGGGCGCGCCCGACCGGGACGCCGGCGGCGGCGGCAGCGCGGCGGCGGCGCCGGAGTCTGCTGCGGCGGCGGTCGGCCGGGGGCTGGTGCTGCCGGTGTTTGGCGGCGCGCGGGGCGCTGAGATGGAGAAGAGCGTCGGCGCCATTGCGGCGTCGTTCCAGGGGCTGCTGGCGGGGCTGCGGCGGCTGGATTACGACATCCTGGATGCCAAGGGGCTGCGGTGGGCGCAACGGCTATGGTTTTTTTTGGGGGGGTGGTCATGGCGTGAAGGGAGGGCGGCAATGCAAGGGTTTGGATGGTTTGGGCACTCATGGCGTGACGGGGGGACGTGATCGTGGCTGGAGGCTTTGGGGAAGGGGCTAGTGGGATGGGGCATGGCGCATGGGTTATGGGGCACATGCGGTGTGGGGCGCAAGGTGAGGTCAGGCCTGCCGCCCTGGGGCGCAACTTGCACCTTCTTGCACCCTGGCCGAGGGGCGCACTTGGCAAGGGTAGCGGGTGCACGACCAGAGCAGGGTGGCTTCGCTGATGAAAGCAGTTCTCATGAGGAGCATCGCCGGCTGCTGGCGGCCACCGATCACCCGACACTCCCGGCACGCCTCTTCCCGCCTGCCCCCCCCCCCCCCC
>NW_014013339.1:0-11140 GCF_000611645.1 Monoraphidium neglectum | reverse complement strand
CCCCCAAAAGGTGGCACGACGACTTCGCCGCCTTCAAGGCGGGCGTGCGCGACCTGGAGGTGATGCTCGAAAATGTCATGGCCTCCGCGCTCGACGCCGCCCCCGGCCTGCCAGCTACCCTGGAGCTTCTCGAGGCCTACGCCCGCTTGGCGGTCCGGCCGGCGCTCAGGCGCGCGCTGGCGCGCGCGGCTGCCGCGTTTTACGGGCGCTGGGTGGCGGAGCTTAACGCGGTGAAGAAGCAGCTGGAGGCGCTGCGGCGGGCGTCGCCGAGGGGGCCCGCGCTGCCGAGATACTCCGGCGCGGCGCAGTGAGCGGGCTGGGGACCGGCGGGGGTGGGCGGTCGGATGGTAGGAGAAGAGCGCTCAGGGGCAGCCAGAGGCTGGCATTGAGAGCTGATGGGGGCCTTGTCTTGATAAGCTGATGACATCCAGTTGGCCTGATCACCTGGCAAAACCGCCCGCGCTCGCTTACCCCTGTTGCACCTGACAACACCAACTCAAGTGCGTCTGTGGGTGCTTATTTCAAAGAGTGACGAGATCGCACACCTGCCGACGCCACTCCCTGCGTCTCTGGCCCCAGGGGCGCCACCACGCTGCTGCGCCGGCTGCAGCAGACGCACACCGCCTACGCCGCGGTCCGCCACCTGCTCCCGGAAGTCCCAGAGGCGCCCGACGTGCTGACGTCATACGACCTGACCCACCAGAGCGTGCAGCAGTTTGTGGTCAGCATGCACACCGAGTGGTTTGCCACCATCGACCCGGCGCTGTCACGGGCGCTGGGGGCGCCGCTGCTGGTGCAGGACAGGGCCGACCGTGAGCAATGGGTGGTTGGGGCTTTTTCTGGGCGGCTGAATTGCGGATGCTTTGCTGTAAATCGTGTGCGCTGTCTGGATAACATCAAGCGACCCTCCCTCCTCTCCTCGACTGCATTGGTGTCCAGTGTCATCTGCTGCCCAGCCAGCACGCTGCTTGCGCCCAAAGCTCATGCGCGCTCAGTGGGCTTGATTTGCACTCAATATGCTCCCCAGGGCACCCCCACGCGCGCTCTGCCGCCCTCTCCGCCCCTCGACGCACCCCCCCCCAGGCGGCCTTTTGTCCGTCAACTTTGCCCGGGAGCTGCTGTCGATGAGCGCGGAGGTGGTGCAGTGGGAGCGGCTGCGCATGGCGGTGCCCTACGTGGCAATGGAGATACAGGCGCAACGGGACAAGTACAGGGCCCTGCGGGAGCATGCACTGGCGCTGGTGGGTTGGACAATGGGCGGGGTCGGGCCGCTCAGGGCTCCTGTTATGTGCCGGCGGGGCGGAGGGCACGCCGCGCGGGCAGGAAGGGGTGGTGCGGTGGGTGGGTTGTTGGTCTAGCAGCTGGGGAGACTAGGGGCCCTTCAGGCTCTGTGGCTTGAGGGCCCGCAGCTCTCCGCACCTGCCCCACGCCCACTTGCTTGCACACCAATCATGAGGGCACCCCAAGCGCCAAATCAACCGGATGCACGCCCTTGACAACCGCGCCCTCAACTGAACACACGCAGCACCAAAGCATTTGCCTTGACATGCGCCGCCTCGACACACACGCGCACTCACGTCCGCACCCAACAAAAATCACCCAACGCTCGCGAGATGCACGGCCCCAACAACCCCCTGTAATCAAACCAGGTCCACGACTACAACCGCGTGGTGTCTGGCCTGGACGCCCGCGAGCGCGCGCTGTTCCACGACCGCCTGCGCGCGCTGGACCGGCGGGTCACGCCCGGCACGGGCAAGCTGACCTGGACGTCGGATCGGGCGGTGCTGGAGTTCTACTTCCGGGAGGTGCGCGGGCGCCGCACGCCGGCCGCTCGCGCGGCCGCCTGCAAGCGGAGGACGGCTGGGTTGTGTGTATAGCTCATGCGAGCTTGCGCCCTGCCGGGGTCGTGACTGTCACTTGAGCAGTGGAGGCCAGCCGCTGGTCCACCAACACTGCGCTTTCCTGGGGAGCCAGCAGAAGGCGGGCGAGTTACAAGTGCTGAACATGCCGTCAGTATCATGCCAACATATGTTATTCCTCATCACATAACACCTCGCAACTAAACACGTCAAACTAGGGCGCTCCGCCTCGCCCCTTCCCAGGCCCGCAAGCACTGCCGCGCAACAGAGGCCGTGGTCTCCGAGTTCAAGGCCGGCGCCGCCGCCGTCGAGGCGCTGTGCCGCTCCGTGGCGGACGCGCTGCTGGTGGACGTGGAGAGGAAGCGGCTGTACGAGCTGCCGGAGTTTGAGTCGGTGCAGGCAGAGCACCACGCGCGGGTGCGTCGCTGTGCGAGCACGTGTGTCTGAGGGCGTATGCTTGTGATTTTGTGCGTGTATGTGTGTGTGTGTGTTGGGTGGGGGATAGTGTATGGCAATGGCAAACACAGGGACAAGCATATGGCTGCAGGCGCGTGCGGTGTCGGTCTCCCTGTTTTTGCCAGAGGCCAGTCGCCGCCGACCTTGCCCTGCCGAGGCAGGCCTGACGGGCTGCAGGAAAATCCACCAAATGCAAGAACCCTCTCGCGCTTGCGCTCGTGCTCGCCCCTGCCCTCGACCCCGCCCGCCTCAGGCCAAGGCGGCGCTGGTGGAGGCTCACGCCGGCATTGAGGCCGCCCTCAAAGAGATGTACTCCGCATTTGAGTCGGACGGGGAAGAGGTGCGCAGGGCAGCGGCTGCGTGGCTATCACACAGACTGTCTACGCCGTACAGGGTCAGCCCACCCTTTCTCTGCCACAACCAGTAAACCAGACCTCATCGCTATGACATATACGATCGCCGCCACGTCATTGGCGCCGCCGCCATCGACGCGCAGGTCCAGCGCGAGTGGGCGCGCTTCACCCAGCGCGTTGACCTGCGCCTGGAAGACGCCCTGCGGTCGACAGTGAAGCGCAGCCTGCAGGCCCTCAGCCGGCTGCTCAACGGGGACAGCAAGACGGAGGTGTTGCCGCTGTTCAGGGTGACGATGGTGCTGGAGCGCAACGCGCGGGTGGAGCTGCGGCCGACGATCCAGCAGCTCTTCGACACCGTGCACAAGGCGAGTGTGACCAGGCAGGGGATTTGGGGACTAGAAATCTGGCACAGGGCAACATGTGGGAGGGCGCACAGTGCCCAGCCACCGGCATCTTGCGCACGCCACAGGGCCTGCCGCCCCTTGGCTGCCTATCCCCTCCCCTCCCCTCTTCCCTTCCCTCCCCTTGGCACGACCCAGACCCCTGCGCGCCACCCTCACACCCGTCCACTCAAACTCCACCCCCAACACCCTCACTCTGACAGGTCAGCCGAGACCTCATCACTGTGCTGCACAATGTCCCGCGCGTGGGCCGGCCCCCCACCGAGCGCCAGCGCCGCGAGGCCGAGGAGCGCGGGGAGCCCTGGCGGCCGCCGCGCAGCTTCTACGACGTGGTCAGCGCTGACGAGGACGCGACAGTCCGTGCCATTGTCACAATCACCACCGGCATCACGGGTGTTTCAGAGCCGGTGCAGGTGGGCTGTTTGGGACGTGTGTGTGCACGTGCGGACGTGTGCGTGCTTGTGTGAGTGCGTGCGTTCATTTGTGTGTAAGTGTGTGTGCGTATGTGAATATGTGTATGCGCGTGTGTGTGTGTGTGTGTGTGTGTGTGTGTGTGTGAGTATGTGTGTGTGTGTGTGTGAATATGTGTGAACGCGCGACCCCTATCTTTGGGCGAACACTCCTGGTATTGCTGGTTGTCTGGTCAATCCCTGCATCAGCTCATCTTTGTGTAAACCAGAGACAATTTCGGTGCAGACCTGAAATACTCATGCATTGCTTGCGAGCCTGGATGCAACGCAGCTGCTGCCAAGCAACGCTGGAGGCTCTGCCTCACACCAAAATTCATGCTCATGACCGCCTTGACCCTCCCCAATGACGCCCCCCCCCAAGGCAAGCCTGGAGCACTTTGAGAAGCGCTACAGGAAGCTGTGGGATCAGGACAAGGACGCATACATACGCAGGTGGGCGTCTGTGCGCACGCCCGCGCGTGCACGGGCACATGTGCGTTAGTGTGTGTGCGTGCTGGCGCACGCAAGACATGTGCGCATGCTGGGGTTGAGTCAAAAGAGGAAGTACTTCTGTACTGGCAAGCTACTGATTATGCATTAGCGCTGAAAACGGTGCATAGGTCTAGACGTTGGGCGTCTGCAGTGCGCCGATCAAGCGCACCAACCCTTGCACGTCCCAGGATCAACCCACGACCCGAGCGCCCCTTGCAACTCCCGCCCCCAAACGGCCGCACCTCCTAGGTACGAGAAGGCCCAGAAGCCGCTGAGCAGCTACGAGGCCGACATCAACGAGTTCCTCAACAAGCAGGACGAGGTCGCCCACGAGGAGACCACCGCAAACGTAAAGTTCCTGTTCATCGACTGCGGCCCCCTGAAGCAGGCTCTGGGGTCCCACTGCGACCTGTGGCGCAGCAAGCTGACGGGCCTGCTGAACAAGCAGGCAGCGGCCGAGCTGCGGGCGCTGCACGACACCTTCAGGTGCGCCCTGGGTGCCCCCGACATCCTTACCTCGTTGTGACGGCCAAAGCCCGTAGATTGGGGCCCGCTGTACGCCCTGCCTGCACAGCTGAACCAGACTGGCATGGCAAACCACCTGTGTGTCCTGACGCCCTCTCTGCACGTCTTAGGGGGGGAAACCCTAAACTCTGAACGAAACGAAAATCGCACCCTCAACCCCTCACCTAGGTCGGGCTTGGCGGCGCTGGCGGCGGCGCCCGCCGACCTGGTGGCGCTGGCCGAGGCGGTGGCGCTGCACGGCAAGCTGTCGGAGGACAGGGGGCGTATAGAGGCGCGCTTCGAGCCGCTCAGGTGGGGGCGCGGCCAGCGGAGTGGGGCCGGCGGGCAGGCGGATTGTGTACCCGTTTGTGGGCTGCTCCAGCCTGAAGTCATCATGAAGATCCAATCCAGCATCCACCAATCACGGTACCAAAGCACAACTGCCGGAATGGTATGTCAGGCGCTTTGCAGTGCCAGCTCATCAGGCGCCAGCATCAAAGTGGCCGGAACGTACATCCCAACTTGCGCCTTCCCAACACCAAACGTTCCTGTCATTGATTCATGCACTTCCAGGGACAAGTACCGCGTCCTGGAGAAGTTTGAGGTGCAGATCCCTGAGGCCCAGGTGGCGCTGCTGGACAGCCTTGACGGGGAGTGGGGGCGCTTCCAGGTGCGTGCGGGGGGCACGGGCATAGGCATGGGGACGAGCCCCAGCAGCCCAAGCGGCGCAGGCTGTGTGCAGTGCGGTGCGGAGCTACCCTTTGGGCGTGTTTGCGTGATTCAGGCGCGGTGGGGGCGTGATTGGGCCGCCTGGGTGCGCCGCTCAAATGGGTCCCCTGCCCGCAATGTGTTCCAAGTGACCCCGTTGCGCATCTCACACTTGCAGATCGGGCTGGAGGATGCGGGCGGGCGCCTTGAGAAGGCAAAGGATGCGTTCAGAGAGCAGGTGGGCGCCGCACGGGCAGGACTGGGTGGCAGCAGGGTGGGCTGCTGAGGGTACTGCAAAGCAGCAGCCACGCCGCAACTGGATGACGGTACGGGAGGAGCAGCGGGGTGCGGGTCTGCATCGGCGTTCCGCTACCTCTGGCCACCTTGATGCAAAATAATGAGTGTGCGTTGATGCACTTGCCACATCTGTCATGTCACATCGTGTCATCTTACCTTACCCGTCTCGTGCGCCAGGTCAAGGGCCTGCTGGAGGCGTTCCTGCGTGACGTGGCATCCCAGGCCGAGGAGTTTGAGCGCCTGCAGCCGCTGGCGCCGGAGGGCCCCCAGGCGGCGGGCGCTGCCGCGGGCTACTCGACGCGGCAGGCGCTGGCGTTCGTGGCGCGGTGGAAGGGCAACGTGTCGGCGGGGCGCGCGCGGGTGCGTGGGCGGTTGGCGGATGGGTCAGCCTTTCCAGAGCCGTTCAAACTTATTCAAGACAGCTGCCTTGTCTCCTTGTTTATGTGGACACGTCTCAGCAGTGTTTTGAATACTTCTGCGTGTCCCCTTACAAAAAAAATTAATTTCTGCCAACCACATAAGTGCTTTAGACAACCGCTCAAATACGCCCTGGCTAACACCGTTTGCTCCACCTTCGGCCCAAACCCCCTTCCCCCCTCCCAGGCCGCGGAGATCAAGTCTGGCCTGGACATCTTTGGGCTGCCGGCCCCCGCCTACCAGGAGCTGACCGCCACAGAGCGCCAGCTGGACGCGCTGGGCCGCATGTGGGGGCTGGTGGAGGAGTGGGAGGGCACCTACGCGGGCTGGAAGGAGACTAAGTTCAGGGACGTCAAGGTGGGCATGGGGGGTTCAATCCTGACCCTTTGCTGAGGCCTGATGCGTGCCGCCGTTGGCGGGGGGCGAGGGTGTTGATGTTGTGGTGTGCTGGACGGGAGAACCCTTTGGTGACAGCAGTGACATGTCTGCAGTCATGTTGTGTCGAGGCTCGCTTGCGGTGTAGTTTTGAAAGAGCGCATTCAGGTGGGTAGAAAAACATAGGTGGTGGTTAGTTTGGGCGGCCATTCATGGTTTTTGTGTTTTTCTAAGGCTGGCCACTTTGGGAACAACTGTGTCGCGGCAGTGCAGTGACGCAAGGTTTGAGCTGGAAACAATGCCGCAGTGTTGAAAGCGGCGTTTGATTCCATGGCACATGTGCGTGAGACACTTGGCAACCAGAGGAAACCATCTGCATCCCCCAACTTGGATCACGCACCCGCCCTTGGCAGAACCCCCTACAGCACGTGTTGTTTGTCATCACACACATCACATCCAATACAATTTCATCCACAACTCTGCAACCCAACATCCCACTCATCACTGCTTGTTGCCACCTGCCATCTTGCCCTCAACCCAACCCCGTGACCTCCAGGTTGACGACCTGGAGGAGGTGGCCAGCCGCATGACTAAGGCCCTCATGAAGCTGGGCAAGGAGTGCAAGGCCTGGCCCGTCTGGGGGTGGCTGAAGGAGGCCCTCGAGGCCTTCAAGAGGACGCTGCCGCTGATAACGGACCTGAGGAGCCCGGGGATGCGGCCCAGGCACTGGCAGCAGCTGAGGGAGCACATCGGGCGCGAGTGAGCTGCGACTGCCGGGGGCTCCCCGACTGACATGGGACAAGTGCTTGAATTTCCTGCTTCTGGTGTTTCTCAACCCCATCATTCTCTCCTCAAAGCCCACTCCTGACACATCGGCTTGCGGCAAACCCACTCCCCTTCCACCCGCTCCGCCGCAGCTTCGAGCCAGCTTCCTCCTCGTTCACGCTGGACAGCGTCGTCACCCTCCGCCTGGACACCGCCGCTGAGTTCATCAGCGAGCTCGCGGTGAACGCGGCCAAGGAGGCGGCCATAGAGGCGGGACTGGCGGGCATCGCCGCAACGTGGGGGGCGCTGACCCTGGACATGGCCGAATACAAGGTGGGGGGCTGCCGTGTGAAACAAGTTTGGATGGCGCAGCGAGGGCGTTCACTAAGGGTGCATGCACAAAATAAAGCAGGTTTGGGGAGCGGTGGGGACTGGAGTGGCAGGTGTTGACTTGCAGGGCTGCAGGGCTGGGGTTTGTGGCCATGAGAGGTCGTGGTGTGGGCATCAGGCGCGTGTCGCAGGCATCACGCGTGGCGTCCCGCAAGGCGGGGTGGCCAGGGTGGGCTAGGCAAGGATATATTTATTGTTGGGATGATGCCAAAGGGCAGGAGCGTGTTGGCAATGGTGTCCGAATACGGACACGTAGGGTCTAGGCCCGTGATCAGGGTGATGCAGGACGGGAGTCGATTGATATTGAGCAGTGACTGAGGCCTGAGATCCGTGCTCCCATTCTCATTATCATGCACCCACTCTCCCCCCCCAACGCCCCCACCCACGATGACACCCTCCGCCCCCAGGGCACCTGGAAGCTGCGCAGCGCGGAGGAAGTGTTTGCGGCCCTGGAGGACAACAGCGTCGCGCTGTCCAGCATGAAGGCCTCAAAGTACTACCTCGTGTTCGAAAAGGTGGGGTCGCATGCACGCCGCAGCCCGCACCATTCCGCGTGGCTGGCAAGGCTGGCGCCAGTGGAGGCCGCCACAGAGGGGCGGCTGTGCACGGCTGGGTTGCAGGGCGGGATGATGGGGTCCTGCCTGCTGATGTTGGGATGCCGCCCAAACCCTCACCCCTTCTGCCCTTGCCGCCCACTCTCACGCATCAACATTTGCGCTCATTGGCACCCGCATCTTGAACATATGTTGCACGACCCGCCTGACCCTGCAGGACGTGACGCGTTGGGAGTCGACGCTCGCGGCCGTGAGCGAGGCAGTCGAGGCAATCCTGCAGGTGCAGCGGTCCTGGATGTACCTCGAAAACATCTTTGGGGCCTCCGAGGACATCAGGAAGCAGCTGCCGGCCGAGACAGCGCTGTTCGAGGGCGTCAACGCGTCGTTCGTGCGCGCGATGCGAGAGCTGCGGGCGGCGGGCAACGTGGTCGCGGCGACGACGCGCAAGGGGCTGCTGGCGGCGTTCCAGGTGCGCTGTGGGCCGGCGACATCAAAGGGCCGCCAGGCGCTTGGCTGTTTCCGCAAGTGACTGTTTGAATCCCGCTGCGCTGAGCCGCGCCGCGGCTGCATCGAGGGCTGACAACAACAGCCGCACAGCGGCCATCGACATGCCCAGCACCAGAAAAACAGCGACCAAGCAACCCCTTGAACCTGCTGTCTCGCCTGCCGCCTGCCCAGGGCATGGATGCCAGCCTGGAGCGCATCCAGAAGTCCCTGGACGCCTACCTGGAGTCGAAGCGCATGGTGTTCCCTCGGTTCTACTTTCTGTCCAGCGACGACTTGCTGGAGATCCTGGGGCAGGCCAGGGACCCCCAGAATGTGCAGCCGCACCTCAAAAAGTGCTTCGAGGGTGCGCACACGCTTGCCCGGGCCACGGGGGTTGGTTGGGGTGACACAGAAGGCATACACGGTCTTCCCCACTCTGCAGTATCTCATTGGTGGCAACCGACGGCAAGGCTGATTTGCTAGAGGGGCTCTAACCTCGGCTTACCTACAGGCTCACCTACAGGCTCACCTTCAGACACAGGCGGCCTCCACCCCATGAGACTTGCTGCGTGCCTCCCGTCCGCCCCTCACCGCCCCCCGCTCCCACCCACACACAGGCATCAAACGGCTGGAGATGCTACCCCCCGGCCAGGAAGGGCGCAAGTGCTGGGAGTCTGTCGGCATCACCAGCCCAGACGGTGAATGGGCAGGAGGGACAGGGGGAGCAGAATAGGGGCAGCCATGTGCCTTGCACGATTGTTGTTGCTGCTCCAACACACCCAGCTAGCTACCAGGCCCCCTCCCTTGTATGGTTGCAGTCCCGCCTCTTAAAACCTGATGTTTCAAGTCCCGTCACACCCCCTGCACATGCAAGCGGGCCTAGCCCACATCACAACCCACAACGCACCTGACCAACCACCAGGCGAGCAGCTGGCGCTGGTGGCGCCGGTGGTCACCGAGGGCCGCCCCGAGGAGTGGCTGGGCCGCGTGGAGGCCGCAATGTTCGCCGCCACGAAGCGCGCCTTGGTGCGCGGCCTCGAGGACTCCAAAGGTGAGGCGTCGGACCACGCGCCCAGCGCACGACGGGCGGGCGACCCTGCTCTGTCCAACCCCACCTGCTGTGTCTGCTTCCCGCCCCAACTCCTCCGCCAATACCTTCCCATTATCTTTGCATTTTGGTGGTGAGGGACAGAGTGCAGGGTTTTGTGTGTGTAACCTTGGCTTGCTTAATATGTCGCCATTGCTTTCCCGTTGCATCTCGTCCACCCCAGGCACGAAGAAGGAGAAGTGGGTGCGCGCCCACCCCGGCCAGGTCGTCCTCACCGCGGGCCAGATCCTCTGGACCGCAGAGTGCGAGCGCGCCCTGGCCGACGCCGAGCAGGGCCCGCGGCGCGCGCTCAAGGCGCTGCGGCGGCGGTGGGTGGCCTACCTGGCCGAGCTGACCGGGATGACGCGGGGGCGGCTGGAGGCTGTCGATAGAGCAAAGGTGGGCGCACTCGATCACATCGATCACAACACCGACAACCCGCATATTTCATGGACCCATTCATATCGATAAGGGAGGCACACATGGGGTCGGGCCGTGTCCTGGTGTCTTCTGCTGTTACCGGCACTGCTGACAGTGCTCGCACTGGAGCTAATCACACCCCTGTTGCAACAGGCGTGCCTTACAGCGCCCCTCGGCCACATTAAGAGTGCAAGGGTGCCGGCAGGGCTAGCTGCTGCGATCCAAAACACATATCAGCTTGCTTTTCTTTTCTGACCCTTGAATGCATTCTGGAGCCCAAAGTTGGTGCAAGTACCCCAATACAATCACAAACCCCCCAGGTTGTTGCCCTCATCACCGTTGAGGTGCATGCTCGTGATGTCATCGACAAGCTGGTCAAAGCCAATGCCTCCAGCCCCTCAGACTTTGAGTGGGCCAGCCAGCTGCGGTTCTACTGGGACAGGGATGCCAACGACGCTGTCGTCAAGCAGGTGGGGTGGCATGCACAGCAACAGCTGGGATCAAGGGGGAAACCTTGCTTGCTGGCTTTTGAAAATTGCTGCTTTGTGGGGCTGCTTGTGGCATGCAACTGAGAGAGTGCAAGTGGAGTGCTGCCTGGCTTGCCTGGGTGCCGCGACTTCCGCAACCTGTTGATCACCGCACTGCTCTCCCATCCTGGTATGCTATCCCTTTAACGTTCCAGGTGCTGAGTGTGTTCAATTATGGTTACGAGTACCAGGGCAACAATGGCCGCCTCGTCATCACGCCCCTGACAGACAGGTAATGAGTAGCCTTGGATTGGCTTTGCTGCAAATAACATAAATCTGGGGCCTGCGCATTCAGGCATGCTTCAATCCATTTCAGCAAACTCTGAGCCTGGTGGCCCCGCCGCCTGCCACCCTCTCAGGTGCTACATGACGCTGGGCGCTGCGATGTTCACGCGCCGCGGCGGCAATCCCCTGGGCCCAGCTGGCACCGGGAAGACGGAGACGGTGAAGGACTTTGGGAAGGCCCTGGCGCGCTACGTCATCGTTTTCAACTGCAGGTGGGCGGTTTCTTGGGGGGGCAACAAAAGGCACGCGCACAGGGCGACTTCCGCTATAACAGCCTGCTGCTGTTATAGCGGAAGTCGCCCTGTGCAGTTGCAT
>NW_014013340.1:23183-32596 GCF_000611645.1 Monoraphidium neglectum | reverse complement strand
GGGCGGGGCCGTACAGAGGGCCGTTGCCTTGAGTGTCTTGTCAGGCTCTCAGGCGGCACATGTTCTGAGGCACCCGCCCGCATGTTCTGAGGCACCCTATGACATCATCCCAGGCTCGTGCGCTCTGCCACGACGCTGCTGGCAGCCGCTACAGCGGGTAAGGCTTTGGGGCGCCGCGCGGCGAGCAGCCGCTGCGGCTCACCGATTGGGCCCAGGGTGACCAAGGAGCAGCCCTCCGCCTCTGAGGCCATGCGGCCCTGCGTCGGCTTGAACCCCACCACGCCGCACACCGCGGCCGGGATGCGCACCGACCCGCCGCCGTCGGTGCCGATGGCGAACGCGCACACGCCGGCCGCGACGACGCAGGCGCTACCGCCGCTGTGGGGGGCGGGCGGGCGGGAAGGGAGGGCGTCAGCGGGGGTTGTGGGCCAGGCGAGTCTGGCGGGAGGCGGAGCGCGTGCGTAATCACGTTCCCGGCGCATTTTGACATGCAACAGGGCGCACGACTTTGAGAGGAGGATGATTTGCAGAGGCCACTGCAGATTGGGGCGTGCTCTGGGCGCACCTGGAACCCCCCGGGATGCAGTTAGGGCTGTGGGGGTTGCGCGCCAGCCCCTGCTGCGCGGATATGCCGGTGGGCAGCAGGCCGAACTCCTGCGGGCCAGGCAAAGGACGGGCGGCGGCGACACGACGCAGCGCTCAGCCCGCCGCTCGTGAGCCCACAACCCCTGGACTTAGGCAGCGGGCGTGGCTGCGCGCCGCTGGCGGTGGCGCGCCCCGGCGGGCGCGACAGAGGCGTGACAGCAGCGGCCCATGACTGGTGCAGCCGCGGGTCGTCAGGGGCGGTGCCTTGACGAGCCCGCCAACCCACGGGACGTGGCAGGCGCGGCTGCTTGCTTGCTTCCGCCCCTCCGCACCTGCATCTGCGTTTTGCCAACAAGCAGCGCCCCCAGGCTACGTAGCGCCGCCACTGCCGGCGCCTCCAGGGCTACGTCCAGCACAGGCCCGCGCCTGAGGCGACGCGCGCGGGGACGACGAGACGGCAGATGTTGTGTGCCGAGGCGTGGACACTAAGACGAGTTGGTTAGCAGCTGGTAGAAGCGGCGGCACTTCACAGCCTCCTATGTTGCTGCCCACACATGTGGATTGACGGCGAGCGCCCGCCCCTGCGCACAACACGCTCCGATCCCGATTTTCTGGGCCCCTCACCCCGAGCGCGCTGCCCTTCCACCCTCGAGACCGCCCGGGCGCCGGCCCGCCAGCTCCACCCCCCCCCCTCAAAAGACCCAACCCCTCACATCTTGGCCAGGAAGGTTGTGCCGCCGCCGCTGGCGTGACCGTATGCGTCGATGACGTCCTTCACGCCGTAGGGGACGCCGTCCAGCACGCTCAGCGCCCCGCCGCGCGCGTAGCGCGCCGTCGCCGCCGCCGCCTGGGGGCGCATGTTGGGTCGTGCTGGGCGTTGGGCGCGTGAGGGCTTACGGAATGCCCCCGCAGCTTCCGCCGATTCCCCCTTTGCTGCATGCGGCTTGGGTGTGATGCATGCACCTGCAATTGAATGTTGCTGAATACTCATGCACTTGTCCGAACGCCGGGCCCTCAGGTCATTCGTCCCACCTGAGCGCGCAGGTGGTCCGGCCGGAAGTCGCAGAGCCAGTTCGCAGCACCCGCCTCGCTCCCCAGGAACTTGATGATCGCCTCGGCCACGTCGGACGGCGTGACATCACCTGCACACCACTCCGCCGAACCGGCTTGTCAGACCGCTTTGTACTCTCTCTCTTGCTCGCATGCAGCATGGCCGCCGGCCAGCGGATTGGACGGCACCCGCTCTGCCTGAATGGGCGACACTGCGCAAACGGCAGCAATGCGAGAGCGCTGGCTCCGCCACAGCGCCGGAGACGGCAGGAATCAGGCGAGGGACGCTGCAAGAATCGGCCCACCCACCAGCCAGGTATGCAGAATGGTAGTCTGATATCGACGGCCGCGCCCTCCGCCCCGCCGCGGCCCCGCCACCCGCCAGCTTCCGGCCCCCGCGGCCCGCGGCAGGCAGTGCATCGGCGCCGAGCGCGGCGAGTGCGGCTCGCACGCGAGCAGCAGGGCTGGCGGCGTCCGCCACAGGCAGGGAGCCGGCCTCTGCCTGCTGAGGGGGCTCCGGCATGCCTGTGGGCCTGTGCGGTTGTGCAAGTTTCCATAATCAAGGTGGGAGGCGGCCACAGAAGCGCCAGGATACGCATGGCATGCCGCGGTGCTCGTGCTGCGCGAGAGCTGCAGTGGAGTATGGGCTGCAGCTGTGCCAACCCACAGCAGGGGTATGCTGTACCGACAAAGTCATGCCCGTGGCGTTGCAGGCTTACTTTGGGGCCTCTGGGATGCATGTGCCCGTCAAAATCTGTTCCAGGGGTTTGGTTGCGACGTGGCATCAGGCATGGCGGCGGCGCCATGCGGGGACCAAATGCATGCTCACGCCGCATCGAAAGCCAGCAGGCAGCCACAAAATGTTGCGGGAACACACGCCCAGCGCAATGTATGCGCCTGGAGTGCATGCTGTGGAGAAATGCAGCCCGCCACTACTGTACCAGGAGACTAGGCCGCTGTCTGCGCTATCTGCATCATCAGACAGTCCCGCCCAGCAGCGCGCAGCGGCTGACTTATAGCGAGGGGCACACGCACCTTGGGTAGGGCGTTCTGGCTGCTGTAAAACTTGTATAGCAGCGTTGATGTCACGGGGTTCTCGCACAGGTGCCTGAATGCGATGAGCGGGGCGCCCATCACCTGCGGTCCTGCTAAGGCCCTCAAGTCGTACGCGGCCTTCCCTACGTCTATATCGCTCCATTCTTCGGCTGGTTTGGCGTCTTCCACGGCCATTGATGGCCAAAGAGCGCCGAGCATCGCTGCTGCTACCTTTGACCCGGCCCGAGGCTACAGCGGACGGCAATCGAGCCTTTGTCACAATAGAGACAACAGTGAAGCAGCAGGAAACATTAACAAGCTTGGATCCGGGATTGACCGCCGGGTGACGCAGAGGTTTCAATGACTACGGTAAGGTGTACGCAGGGTGTACAGTGCATCGAGTGCGATGGAGGCAGGCCGCCTGGGAGCGCGCATGCCCTTGCATGGTTAGGCTGAGTAAGGCGCTCTACTACATGCAGGTGTCACAGTCTCGTATACCAAAAAACACCGTACAACGGGTATGAGTGGGGGGACCACAACCGCATTGTGCGTACCGCTGCTTGCCGCATTTGCCATATGCGGCGTCTATGGTGACAGCCAGCTCTTCTGTTCGCCTCTTGGTGATTGCGCACTCACCATGCTTGCGTGTTCGGAGGTGATTTCATTTTATGCATGCAGTGGGATTTTGGTACCCTGGCACGCACAGGATGATACTGGCCGCACGGCGGCCCCAGCATGGCAGGGTTGACCTGAACGTGGTGCGACCATTTTACTTTTGCATGCTCTGCTTGTGAACATGCCATGCAAGGACCATGCGGGCGAATACTGGCGGATGCTCGGCAGCTGTCAGACAGACGCCACCCCAACCCCCTTCTCTGTCTCTGAAATTCGCCCCCATCCACTGGGCCCCACCTCATGCTTCCGCTCATGCAGCGCATCTTGCCTACAAGCGCCTGTGCCGCTGCAAAGTGGTAGTGCTTGTCCCCAGCCGTGCCTCGCTGATTACCCGCGCCCGTTGCTCATTATGCACACCCGCAACGTTTGGTTCAATTCAGACTCTGGCACCGCTTATGGAAGCTTCTCTATTGACATCACTCGCCAAGCGGTCCCGCACATGGCAAGTCAAGACGCAGAGCGGGTTGTCAGTGGCAGCTCGGGGTGGCGTCGGCAATCGAGCGAGCAGTGGCAGCACGGGGTGGCGTCGGCGATCGAGCGAGCACAGGTATGCTCTGGCCTTGTGCCTAATGCAAGCTTCAGGCCGACCTACTTGATACAAGTAATAAACTCATTTGAAGCTAATCATGCAACGTGTTGCACAGGCGGTGCAGTGTGCGCCGGCAGCGCCACAGTCCCGCACCCCAAGCACCGCCCAGCAATATCAAAGCTGGCGATGGCCGGGCTCCCCGTGGCAGGCATCTTGACTCTGTGTTTGTCTTATTTCTGGCCAGCGTATTCCAGGTTTCGCGGCAAGACATATGATGTGTCGTCGGGAGCGTTTTCGACCACGCAACTGCCAAGGTCACCACCGCCATGCACGAAATCGTGTGGCCCCTGCTACTCCTCCCTTTCCCTTCAGGTGCACTGGCGCGGTGGGCGCACAAAGCTTGCCAGACCAGTTTCATGTTATCTGGCTCCAACACCGCCCTTCTTCAATCTTTCGTCCCGGCCGTGCCCCAACCGGGCTGCGCGTGCCCTTCACGCTCCACCTAAACACCCTTTGCACCCGTTTTAAGTCTTGCTTCGCGAAACGCCGCGGATCAAGCGTCAGGCAGCGCTGCAGCAGCACAAGATCCTGCACGAGTCTCGACATGGCACCTTGTCCGACAGGTGCGCACGAACGTGCCACAACATGCAAGATTTCGAACACTTTCGCGGGACGTGAGGACGCCTCAGCGACCGCCGGGGTCTATGGCTTGCATGGGTCTCACCGCTGCCTGCACCTTGCCCATCGCCACTCACGCAGCAGTCTCCGGCATGGCCCAAGGCCAGACAAGCCTTCAGGGCAGCGGGCGCGTCAATGGCAGGTGCGTTGAACCACGCGTTGAAGGCGAGAGGCGCACAGTGGCCCGTGTTGTGTACCACAGCTCGGCGTGTCTGTGGTCCGCAGTTTGCTGCGAATCCGATAACACGCATATTTCACCGCTGTGCATGCATCAGCGGTCACCCCAACAGCACCGCCCCGCCTGCATCGCCGCGCACCACACGCAACAGGTCGGCAGTCCCGCGTCGCCCACGCGTGGCCGCCCCAGCCTCAGATTCGACGCTTGCGCCTTGGCAGCGCCGGGACCAGTGTGCCCGCCGCCCGGTTGCGCGGTGCCCGGCTGCCGTGAGTAGCTGGCGCTCGCTCGCGCCAGGCGAGGAGGCCTGCCGCGCTGAATCTGCCGCTGGCCCCAGCGGCGCAGACGCATTCGCCGCGCCAGAGGGCAGCAAGTTTGACCGCATCCTGCGCTTTGTGGAGCAGCACGATTTGGCAGGCACCTGCTCGTCCTCTGTGGCCGGCTTGGAGGCGAACAGCGCGGCGCCGCAGTGGCACAACTCATACGATGAGGAGGCGGAGGAGGGCGACGAGGCGCTGCCCGCTGCTGGCCCCGCCGCCGCTGCGTACGAAGCTGCGCAGCTGGCGCTCGCGGCCGCGTCGCTCTCGGGCGCGGACGTGTATGCCGTGGCGCCCGCCTGCAGCGTGGCGTTCTTGTACCCCAGCGATGCACGCGCCGCGGCAGCTGCGCGGCCTGCCGTGCCCGGCGCCGTTGGCACCATGGCGTACTTTATGAGCAAGCCTATTGATCAGTCATATGACGAGGAGGCGGAGGGCTGCTACGAGGCGGCCTCCGCTGAGGCCGCCGCGCTGCGCACCTCGCAGCTCGCGTCGTTCATGGAGCGCCGCGCCGAGTCGCGCGCCGCGTCGCGCGCGCGCCGCGCGGCGCTGCGCAGCTCGCCGGGCGACCTGGAGGCCATGGCTGCTTGGGTGGACGATGCGGCGGCAGCCAAGGCGGCGGAGGCAGCCAAGCGCGCCGCTGCGCGCATACCGGCGTCGCGGTACCCCAACCTGCAGGCCTTCCTGGCGGCGCGCGCGGGCGCGCTGGACGCCGTGGAGGCTGTGATCGACACACTGCAGCGCGAGCGGGGGCTGCAGGCGCGGTCCAACCAGGCGTGGCAGTACACATGGGACGAGGAGGTCCACGGGGCGCTCAGCAGCATGTGATGCGCGCGGCACTTGTCTAGACTGTGTTTCATTGTCACGGCGATGGCGCGGTGCGCGCTTCGCTTGTTTACGGGACGCCGCGGTTGCATGCGCACTTACTAGGGTGGCGTATCCGTTTGCCCTCACACCCCTCAGCCATCGAATTGCGGGGGCTGGGTCGCCCGCATCACAGCAGTGGGCATTTGCTCGCTCTCTGCAGCAGCTGCCTTGCAGCAAGTTGCAGGGGCGAGCACACCCACTTCCGAGTGTTTCCCTGTGTGCCTGTCGGGTTTTCCGGCGCAGCGCCGCCGGTGTGCCCGGTGCACGCGGCCAGCGCGGCGGTTGCCACAGGCGCGCCCAGGTTTCTCAAGCTGTCGGGTCTTCAAGGTTTTCAAGCGCCGTTGGGAGTGGTGCTGGGACTTGGCCGGCGCGCGTGCGCGGCCGATCCAGCTACGGGTGAGGCCACAATTTCTTCCCTGAATCGTGCTGACGTGTTTTGCGAGTGATATCGAGCGGTATTCTGTTACTGTCAACCAGGCGCGGACAAGGCAAAGGTGCGCCGCGCATGTCCCGGCGCCTCGCCCACGGCCCCACGCCAGCGCACGCCGCAGCAGCTGCGCCGATGTGCGATGTGCCGCCTGTCGAGGCCAAAACTGTATCATCCCCCTTCAAATCAACTTTGTGTTTGGATTGGTGAAAGGTGCTGCCACCCAATTGCAGCTGTCGAGGCCTCAAGGCCCAGCGCTCATCGGGGAAAGCCCCCGACCCTGCTTTTTCACGGCCGCCGATGTGGCCTCCACCACATGCTTGTCTGTCGAGCTGCTCAAAGTGTGCTGGCTCGCGTTGACGGCGTAAGTGGGGTCGCCCAGGTGGGCTTTCGATGGTGTGTTACTTCTAGATCTGCGGGGCGGCAATTCCACCCTGCTGGTGATGGGATAGGTACCATGCCTGCCCTTTTTGCGGCAGCTCACCCATATGCTTTACCCCTCATGTGCGCGTCGCAACGTGCTTGTGTAAATAATGTGGATTGATTGTGGCTTCCATTCCAACAGCGCAGCTCACAGTGTTGCCAGGAATGTCAGGCGCAACAGACTAGTCAGGGGTGACATGCTTGCGGTCAGCCCGCTGGAAGATGAAGAAGCTGTCACAGGCGAAGGCGACAGAGATGCTGCAGTCGCTATGCATGTGCTGATCAGAAATCCTGACACACATTGAACATTAGCGGAGCAATGACACAACCTTGCCTAGCACAACACAGTACCTCAAACACCCCACTCTACAGAGGGCACAGGCGCAACAGGTCGCTGGAGTGCCTGTATGCAGTCCATCAACAGCTCAATCACCAGGGAGTCAACGCCATAACCTGCAGCACCTGCCACAGTGCGTCATGCGGCACAAAGTCAAGTGCCATGTGCAGGTCAATGAACGCCAGGAGCAGTTGTGGCCCCTTGACCTGCCAGCGCTGCACCATGAGTGGGCGCAGCATGAAAGTGGCATCACACCACAGCCGGGCCGGGCCCAAACCCCAGTTGCGCCCACAACAGCCACGCGTCAAGGTGCTGTGAGAACCACCACCACACCAGCTACGTAGGCAATTCAGGGGAAGGAGAGGAGGCCGATTCCCCACAGATTTCCACATGCACGCCTACCTTTTTGCTGTTGTGCAGCCGCTTTGAACCCACACAGGCCATGCGCACCCACTAGATCACCTGCTGTTGCAGGCCCCCGTTGAACGCCTCAGACGTTGGCGGTCTCCACATGGCAAAGCCGTCAACAGCGTCCGCGACACTTTTCCCAATGCGCACTGCCCAGAAGTGAGAACTTTGCTGATGCCGCAGCCTTGCTTGGCGTCAATCACTTGCTCCGTCGGCAGGCTGAAGCGATTCAGTGAACGCCGCGCAGCGTGGCGGATGCCCAAAACTGTCGCTGCTGCTGCTGCTGCTGCTGCTGCTGCTGCTGCTGCTGCTGCTGCTGCTGCTGCTGCTGCTGCTGCTGCTGCTGCTGTTTATTGGCGTGTCATGAACGCAGCAGGAGCGGCAAACCCACGTGCATGGCAGGAAGCTGGACTTGACCCAGATCCTGTCAGGACAGGGTCAAGGGGCCGTGGCCAGGCTGGCTGAATGCCTGGTGGCTGCTCCTTCCTGTACATGGTATCCATGCCTACCAGACGATGCTCGCTCAGCGATGATTCAGTGCATCGATGTGCACCGGTGGAATGGATGCGCGCAGGGACACCCCAATCGCTTTGAGCACACTGCTGCTTGCCACACCTGCCGTGTGGAGTGGGTGTTGTGAGAGCCCCTTCAGGCGCGACACAGTGATGAGGTCTGCACGCATTCTTCAACGGAGTTTATGTATGCTAGCCAGCTCAATACAACGACTCTGTGGTGTTCTCCGGTGGCTCCTGGCACGCTCACACGGGGGTCAGCATACGTCAGGGTGAGCTCTTGTCCAGCGTGGCTGCATGCTTCGTAATCAAGTCCAACGGCCCAGTCCAGAGACGGTCCGGATGGAGGGGCGCCATCAGCGCGCGATCACAATACATTGTCTTCTTCAAAATGGATTTTAACTGTTGGTCATGCGCCGGCTGTGCCGATAGAAAGTGCCATGCTCTTACCACAGTGTCTGCGCTGAATGGTCCGGAAAAGTCTTCCCGCCCTGGCTCCCACGGCTGCAATGAGTGAAACGCACGGCGCTGGCCTCCTTTGAAAGAGTTGATGGAATCCAAGATGCATTTTGTGTACTTGATGGCAGCAACACAGCCATATGCACCCCCACTGGGCTCGATGCTGGGGATAATCCCAAGCGACTGCTGCTCGTTCCCTGAGTCATGCCTCAAAAACATGGTACAGGTCGCCGCATGCCGCCTGTATTCTCAGAGAAACGCTTTTAAAAAAAGTTTGATTTTATCGAGTTAACATCTCCGTCCATGTAGGCCCACGCAGTCCGGACACACCCCTCCGTGACAAAAGGCCACCTCGGTGTGTCATGAAGCGTGGTCGGAATCAGGGTGCGAGGGATTTGGTAAGCACCGCTACGAGTATAAAACGCGTATTGACATCAACCATTTCCATTCCACCACCTCCACCCACGCCTACCCACTCAAACAGTCCTCCACTCCCGCTCTTCAGGTGGGCACGATCGATCGTTTAGGATGTTGCATCATGCTCAAAGCGGCTGTATTGAGCATCAGATCAGGGGTATCGCACCAACACGTCCAGCCACCCCAGACCCCCTCAAGCCGCCAACCCAACACATCCTGGCAACCCATCTTGTCGCCGCTCTTTCCTCCCTCCCCTGCTCCCCAACACACACAGGCTTCATCACCCCACCCTTCACAATGGCTCGCATCCTCGCCGTGGCCGCCATGGCCGTGTTCGTCCTGGCCGCGCCCGCCCTTGCGGCCCGCGACCTCAAGCAGCTGGGCGCCGTCACCGGCGCCGTGAACGGCCTCCTGGGCACTGTGGGCACCACCGTCAACGGCCTCCCCGTTGTTGGCCCCGTCGTGGGCCCCGTTGTGGGCACTGTGGGCGGCACCGTGGGCGGCCTGCTCGGCACCGTC
>NW_014013340.1:18889-22905 GCF_000611645.1 Monoraphidium neglectum | reverse complement strand
TTGCCCCCGTCCTCAACACCGTCACCGGCACCGTTGGCGGCGCTGTCGGCACCGTTGGCGGCGTTGTCAACACCGCCACCGGCCTGGTTGGCGGCCTGACCGGCGGCCTGACCGGCGGCCTGCTCGGCGGCGTGACCGGCGGCCTGCTGGGCTGATTGCACAGTTCAGACTACTTTTCGCTTTTTCTAGAATAACAGATGCGACACATGCACCATCATCCTGTACTCTCCCACTGGTCCATGCACAGTAGACTTGATATCCAGTGTGTGAGTGTGCACATGCTGGCCTTTCGCTGTTTGCGGCTACCTGCAATTCCGGGCGTGTGCTGTACACTGCACATGTTTTTGTGGCATATCCATTGTACCGCCGCGGCTGCCCTGTAACCGTTTCAACAACATCAGCGCTCCGAATCATACGTAAACCTCTTTCTTTGTCAGTATAGATGATGCTTGGCAGGCAAGCCTCAAGATTGTGCAACTGCTGAATCAGCTGCCTGTGCGCCACTGGCTGTGCTGTGCTGGCAGCTCAGCCCTGCGAAAGCCCTTGACAGGATCAAGTCCAGTTTTTCAGCAATAGATGCACAAAAAAACACCTAGCCATCTGTCATTCACAACAACAACATACTGTACATGCCTTGCGGAAAGTTACATGGGCAGGCACACCCACCTCGAGTATTGTAGGGGACGCCTGTGAGGTTTGCAAGCGCGGCACCGCAGATGTGCCCAGCGCACGCCAGTGGCTTTCACTCACAGTCAGTCCGCCCGCTGACTTGCATGCGTGCTTGCTCACGCACATGTTCATGTCCAGACATAAGCACACTTGCCAAAATGTTATATGCACTGATGACAGCGCACTATGCCTCCAATCAGTCATCGCTATAGTCATCGCTCTCGCTGTAGTCCACCTCTTCCCCAAGATCAGCATTTAAACCGCCGAGGTTCAAAATGCCTGCCAGCGACGCCACCGCTGCCTTTTGCTGCGGCTGCGGCAGGGCCCGCGGCTGTTCTTGCTGTGGCTGGTCCAGCTGCTGCTGCTGCCCTTGCTGCTGCTGCACGCCGGCAGCAAGTGGTGCTGCTGCAGCAGCTGCTGCCCCCGCCGGCTGCGAGGCCACCGACATATCTGACATCATCAGCAGGTCTTCTGGGATGGGGTCGCCTGGGTTCCACCCCGCGGGTATGCTCGGCAGCGCCCCCGCCGCCGCCGCCGCCGAAGCGCCCGCGGCCGCCGCGGCGTCGCGCGCCTGCTGGTCTGCCACCTGCTGCTTGTGCTGCTGCGCGAGCTGGGCCAGGGACGAGGCGACCATGTTTGGTACCTGCGGCGCCGGCGGCTCTCGCCAGAGGTCCGGGGTAGTTCCCAACGGAAAGAACGCATAGCGCAGCCGGTGTGCATAAGCAATGACGTCATCGGGGTCGACCGACGGTGCGGGAAGCTTCCGCAGGGCGTACGCCGCGTCGAGGGCGGAGCGCAGTGCCGCGGCGGCGCCGCTGAGCTGCGCCGTCAGCTGCGGCAGCAGCTGCTCGCGCTCGCGCGCGGCGGAGGTGGCGGACGCGGCAGCGTCTGCGTCGGCGACGGGCTGTGCCGCGCCGGGGCCGTCGGGGCCGAGGAAGCGCGAGCGCTCGTGCGTGCAGAGGAGCGCCGAGAGGGCGTCAGACGCGGCGGATGCAGGCGGCTGTATACGTGGTGGCGCTGCCGCTGAGGAGGTCGAGGCAGCCGTCGGGTCGCGCAGCAGCTCCTGCAACCGTTCCTGCAGCTGGGCCGCCTGCGCACGCGCCAGCGCGGCGAGCTGGTCCGGCTGGTGCGGTAGATGCTGCTGCGCGGCCATGGTAGCAGGGCCGAGTGACCGGGGCAGCAGTGCACGGAGGCTCTGGTTGTATCACGAGCAATCTACGATCCGATATCGTGCCTGTGTGACTGAAAGCTGTTGCTGCCACGACTCTGGATCTGGTCGATGATCGGGCCACGAATGCGTACGTTTCTGCTGTACTTGTATAAAACCAAGCGTCCTCAGCTTTGACGTTTGAGGCTCAACAGCCTCGGGCACACTGATTACGGTATCACTTGAGTCACACCAGCCGTACATCAAGTGAGCATGGTCCCCAGCCCCGTTTCTGTTGCACGGTACGTTGCCCGGGCCAGGCCAGCGCACCTGCAAGTTTGTGTGGCTGTGCACAGAACGCACTTGGGTTGCCAGCCAGTGGAGGGATGTGGGTGCATGTCAGGAGATGATCCACATGAGGTGCTGGCCACCCGCCCAGCCGATGGCGGTGGTACCATGAGTTCAGAGGCGACAGAACCGAGGAACTTTGCGCCTGATGCTGATTGAGAAAGCGCGGAACACCTTCTTGCTATCCGTTGCTTGCCGCGCGGCCACCCGCAGCAGGGCGCACCGCCTTGCACTCATCTGCATGCTGACTCGGTCCTGCCAGCAGCCTGGCTGTCACTGCACAGGATGCAGGTCACTCGCATTTGATTCCGCTTACAATGCCGCATGTATTGCATTGTTGAAAAATGTATACAAAGGGCCGGCTGCCCGTGCGAGCATACGGCCACATTCCTGGGGACCATGAAAGCGTTGCTGCTCTCGGGGTGCAAGCTGCGGGCGAAACGCGCCAAGGCGGGCACCAAACAAACGCCCACAACTGCACCTGACCAAGTCGCGCAGCACTGACGTCGCAACATTTGGTTGCACACGGCTGCCAGTGTGCACGACAGGGGGCCGCAGCGGCGTGCTTGCAGCCGAGCGTTGAGACACACGCATCCGATCCAAGCAAGGGGGTGGCCTGTTTGTCACCGCTCCGCCTGCACATCGATGACGCCGCCGCCCCCAAGCGCGGCCTCAAGCAGGTCCAGCGCCCGCTGGACTTCCGCATCGCCCGCCCACCGCGCCAGGCCGTTTTCGGGGTCGGCCTTGGCGTCGGCCAGCGCCCGCTTGACCTGTTGCGGCGGGGGCGATTGCACAGGGAAGGGCCGCAGCCCTGGGGACTGGCGTCTGCGGGGAGGGGGGCTGCTGGCAGCGGCTGCATGGCGGGCCCGGCGGCGCGGCACCACCTGCTGAGCTCAAGGCGGCGCAGCGCACCGTGCTGAGACGAAGAGGCACCGGCGGCCGGCGCGCGCGCGCTACCGCTGCGTGGGGAGGGCGTGCTCACAAATCTAATGCCCAACTCATTGACAGCTCGTCATACCTTGGGCAGTGCCATGAGGTCGACGAGCTCGGGGTCAGCCGCCAAAGAACTCAGCGCGCTGCGCGGGGTCATTCCCTTGCAATCCAGGCCGCGGGCGGCCGTAGGGCGCGGGAACGGTCACGTTAGCGGCGCGGCAGCACGAGCCCGGCGCTGTCGAATGGCTGGCCGGCCGCCCGAGCGAGGGCGGCCCCGTGCTTGCAGGGTGCAGGAGAGGGCGCGAGGCGGGCAAGCAGGCGGGCGGGCGGGGGCGGCGCCGGGGCCCTCACCATGGATGAGAAGGCGGCCGCCTGGCCGGGTGAGAGGTCTCGCTCCAGCAGCCGCCCCAGCACGGCCATTACCTGGCGTTGACCAGTTGTGTTGACCGGCGGTGTTGACCAGTGGTGTCGAACAACGGTGTTCACCAGGTGCAGCGGCGCCGCACGCAACCCGCATTTTGGCCCTGTTACTCCACAGCTGCGGCAGCCTCAGTGAAACGCGGCCGAATCGCGCCTGCCTTTTCCGGGGCTCGACGGCCGCCCATAGCATACGCTGTCCCGCCGGCCCCGCCACCAGCCCCGCCGCCGGCCCGGCCGCGCACGCATGTGGTTCCGGGTCGCACCTTCCTGTCGCCCGCGTACCGCTGCAGCGCCGTGGGGTCCCGCGCCACCTCCTGCACCGCCGCCGCCACCCGCGGGTCGTCCAGCAGCGGCGCGAGTGCGGGGTCACTGCGCAGCTCCGCCACCAAGCCCTGCACAACCTGAGGGAAAACGTCCGGGCCGCCCGCTGCTGCGGACGTCGTCGCTGCTCGGCGCCGCCGGCCTGCGGGGCGGGCGGTTGCGGCGCTGGCGGGGCGGG
>NW_014013340.1:13007-18451 GCF_000611645.1 Monoraphidium neglectum | reverse complement strand
GCGGGGCAGGGGCGCCGCGGCGGCCGGTGCAGGCGCAGCTGCAGCGTGCTGGGCGCAGCGGCGGTGGTGGTCCTGGCGCGCACTGAGCTCCGGATGATATGCGTAGCCGTGATTGCATGACTGCTCCCGCTGTATATTGCTGCTGCTACAAGACAGACGGGCAGCGTTTCAATGCTAAAGTTTTGCTTTTCAGATGGGTGTAAGTAGGGATGTATGGCGCGTTGAATTCTGTACACCCCAATCGTATCAAATAACACTTCTTTACGCATTGCATTGCTGTTGTCGGCACTCCCCAGATCGTGTCACCCCGGTGATCAAGTCGCACAAGCACGAAACCCATGTCAGGCCTACACAGGTGGTGTGTCAACAGGTCAGCATCACGTTGCTGTAGCCCGGCCGCCACTCCGTTTGGGCTTGGACGACAGCAGCACAAGGCAAGGCGCAGGGCAGGTGCGAGCCGCAGTGGGGCGCTGCTTGAATCTGCTCAGGAGGGGCCAGGGAGTGCCACCCCTCGCCCGGCCCAGCGGTTCATGGAGATGCACCAGCCGAAGACGCGCCCTTTGGTTCCCCGCAGTTGCGGCGATGGCATCGGGCGGCGGCGGCGGCGACGGAGGCCGCGTGATCGCGCTCGATTTCGACGGCGTGGTGTGCGACTCAGTTGGGGAGAGCAGCCTCTCGGCGTTCAAGGTTTGTGCAGGCTGTTAAGAGCGCAAGGGGGGCCCGCAGCAGACTGATAGACCGACAATTCGTGTCAGGAGGCCGGCCGGCAACTGCGACGCAGGGCCCGTCTCAGCGGCTGGTTCGTCGCCTCGCAGCTGTCAGCCGGCAGGACGAAAAAGCAGACCACCCCGCCAGGCCCCCTCCCCAGCAGCGCCACCCCCCTGATGGCCCGCAGGCCGCGGCCATCTACTGGCCCGACATCTTCGCCACCCCTGAGGCGGAGGCCCAGAAGCCGCGGCTGGTGGAGCAGATGCGCGCGGTGCGGCCGGTGGTCGAGACGGGGTGAGCTCTGAAAGGGGGCCCGCGGCGGCGGCGGCGGCTGTGGCCACGGCCGCGACGGCGGCGCGCCTGTGACGCTGCACCCTGCCAACGTGGCTGGCAGGCGCAGCCTCGTCTGGAGACGCAGCACCATGGGGGCTTGGGGGGCGCCGCTCCTGCTGCCAACTGACGCTGCCGACTTGGGGCACGATTCTTGATGTGTAAGATTGACAGACACTGCCCCTGGACATCACCACCAGACTTGGAATAATCTCATTTGACAAATCAGCCAATCAAACCAACCAACCAATCAACCAACCAACCAACCAACCAACCAACCAACAATCAGGTATGAGAACGTTGTCCAAATCCGCTGCCTGTACGAGGGGGTGGGCGTCGAAGACATGCTTGAGCGGTGGCACGCCGGCATGCTGGACGATTACATGAAGAAGTGGCAGCTGGACAGGCACGAGGTGGGGCCCCGCAGGATTATGCTGTAAGCATCTTATGTGTGTTGTAGTTTTAATTGTGGGGGAGCAGCAGAGGTAATTCAAGGATTTTGGGTGGGCTGGGTTATGCAGGGCTGGCAAGGAGTTGTCAAAACTGTGAAGGTGGAAATACCTGGGGACGCGGCCAGCAATCCGCTTGGCACGGCCCCGACGACGCCCCTGGCCCGCCTTCGCAAGGCACCTGCTCCGCAGCCCGGCCCGCATAGCCCCTGCCCAGCCAGCCTGAACTGCCCCCAGCTCCTCGGCGCCTCGACGACGCACGCCGCGCCCGCGCCGCCCGCACGCGCTTTGCAGCTCGTCACCTTGTTCGGCCGCGTGCGAGACGACTGGATCGCGTCCGACCTGGCGGGGTGGCTCGCGCCCAACAGGATCTACCCCGGGGTGGCGGACGCGGTCAGGGCCGCGCTGGCGGGCGGCGACGAGGTGTATGTCGTGACAACCAAGCAGGTGCGCCGCGGGCCCCATGCATCGGGCCCGGCTGCGCGGCGCGGCACGGCACCGAGGCGGGCGCGTTGTGAAGCGGCGGGCTTGCCCTTGTGCATGGAGGGCGACTTGGAGCCGGGGCAGGAACTCGATTCCTCAGAGCACGGTTCTGCGGGGGGCGGCGCCCGGCTGTCGTGCAGCATCTCCACCTCACGTCCGTCAAGCCCACAAGCCCCTTCACACGCCTGTCTCCGCCGCCCCGCACGCCCGATGCCCCGGTCCCGCCCTGCGATTCGCCCGCTCTCCCTCACCCCCTTGGCCCCGCCCAGGCGCGCTTCACCGCCACCCTGCTGCGCGACATGGCCGGCATCGACCTGCCGCCCGAGCGCATCCACAGCACCACAGTCTCCGGCGAGCCCAAGAGCCGCGTGCTCGCGAGGCTGGCTGAGCAGCACCCGGGGGCGGCGAGCTACGTGTTTGTGGAAGACAAGTTCTCGACGCTCGAAAAGGTGGGGGAAGGGGGCGTTGGCAGTTGGCCGGCGGCGGGCTTTAAAGGCGTGTTGCTGGAGTGTCATTCTCCCGTGCCCAGTGGGCGTCCCGGGCGTGAGCGGCCCGCTGAAAATGCTGGTGTGCTGATTGCAGCCGGCTGGGGACTGGTTGTTTTGCAGGCGTGCATGTTAGCCTCGCGTGGCCCAGCCGCCCGCGTCCCCTGGGACAGACCGGTGTCTAAACCACCACACAATGGCTCTGCCGATGCACGTTTGCAGGTGATCAAAGCACCGGAGACGGCCGGCAAGTGGCGGCTATTTCTGGTTGACTGGGGTTACAATACCCCGCCTGAGCGGCAGCAGGCGGCGGACAACCCGGGGATCGAGCTTGTGGGGGTGCAGCAGTTTGCAGATCTGATGGCTGGCACGCTGTGACGAGGGTGCGTCGGTTGCTGCTGGGCTGTCTGGACTTGACTGTTCTTGCGCTGCGCAGATTGCTGCGCTCTGGTGCTGCCTGATTCGGCCGCAGAGCATCCCCTTCCACGTTATTTATTGGGGGTGGGATGAAGATGGTGACAGCGGACCCCTTGACCTGATATGCCAAAGTGCCATACCCACGCGACTCCAGTGAAATGCCAAAGCGCCATACCCAGGCAACTCCAGTAAAATGCCAAAAACAATTCATCAGAGTGTTTGTCACCTATTGACACGTTTATTTGGGCACCAAAATACAGCGCTGTTGCTGCATCGCGCCTGGCGACTGGCTACAGCCAGCTATTGGCCAGTGGTCCAGCACCTCATCACTGCTGCCCTGTAAAACTTCGACCCCTCGAGCAGCGACGAGAGACGTGCCGTGTGTGCACCTCGCGCGACCCTCTTTGAGTACTTCCTGCGAGGGCCCAGTCCAGTATTGTTGGAGGAGCACCCGAGGTTGCACCGCAGCGGTGGGCACGCATCCTGCCAAGCAAACAGGAGGCCGACCGCCTTGCGTCGCTGCTGGTTTAATCTTGCAGCAGTCCTCGCTATCAGGAGAGTAAACATTGTCGCATGGTGACCACAGCGCAGCGCCCGTGTGACAGGGCAGCACACCACGTGCAAATGCCCCAAGCACTTCCTGTGAGATAGAGCGCCATCCAGCCGCATGGTCACAAACGAGTTGATGGCGACCGTTAGGAATTGGGCCATGGCAGGTTGCCAGGTTGGATGCGAGGGGTTACGTCAAGGGCTGAGCCCTCCCGTGTGGCAGTCTGTTTCCCACACAAGAGGGGCGAGCCAACCGCACGGCGCGCGTGATTGCTGCACTGCCAGCAGGCAACGAGGACGGCAACGCTGAGCCATTTTTGTCAATGTTGGCTGCGTTGAGGGCTCCGGCCGAGCGCAGCCTACAGATGAACAGCTGCTTTTCAAGGCATTTGCTCTGCATCGGCCCCTTTCGCCCGCCGCGCGCACACCGCCCATTACCAGCAGTGGGGTCAAAGTCGAGGAGAGAGCGCTGGTGCACTGCAACGTCACTTTACGCAGCTGCATGCTGCATGCTGCTGCTGCTGCTGCTGCTGCTGCTGCTGCTGCTGCTGCTGCTGCTGCTGCTGCTGCTGCTGCTGCTGCTGCTGCTGCTGCTGCTGCTGCTGCTGCTGCTGCTGCTGATTGGACTCATTGGCTCGTCATGAGAGGGGCAAAAGCACCACTGTGGGCATGACAGGACGTTGGGCTTGCCTCAAGTCCTGCCCGACAAACCTCAGGCCAGGGTCAAGCGGCCAGGCCAGTCCGCCGCATGATGGTGGGTCCTTGGTGCATATCAAGTACCCATGCCTACCAGACAGCGCCCGTACAGCATCGTGCGAGCCAGATGGTGCCACAGTGACTCTGCAGTGTGCCGGAGTGTCTTCGCCCCCGCGTTCACACGGGGGTCAGCATACGCGAGGGTGAGCGCCTGTCCGGCGTGGCTGCGTAATCAAGTCCGACGGCGCAGTCCGGATGGAGGGGCACCATCAGCGCCCAAACACAGTCACACAATATTCGCTCTAAAGTGCAGCAAATTCACAATTTGCGATGCCTGTGCAGACAGTGACCCAAGTGCCTGATGCGCTTACGACTCAGTCTGAGGCGCGTGGCCGGCCCAAGTCTTCCCGCCCAGGCTCCTACGGCTGCGCTAGGAAACACGCACAGCGTTGGCCTCGTATGAAAGAGTTGATCTTGGGAATGGTTTTTTACTTGATCACAGCAACATCGCCATATGGACCTCCACCGGGCTAGATGCAGGGAGTCATCGCAAGCGACGGCTGCTCGTGCCCTGAGTCAGGCCTCAAAAACATGGGCACAGCTCGCCGCGTGCCGCATGCAGCCTCAGAGACCCGCGTGTGAAAGCAGAATATTTTTCATCCAATTGACAACTCGCTCCATGTACGCCCACGCAGTCCAGACGCACTCCTCCCGTGACAAAAGGCCACCTCGGTGTGTCATGAAGGGTGGTCGGAATCCGGGTGCGAGGAGTTTGGTAAGCACCGCCACGACTATAAAACGCGTGTATATCCCTAGCAAATTCATTCCACCGCCTCCACCCACGCCTACCCACTCAAACAGTCCATCGCTTCCGCTCCTCAGGTGGGCTCGATCGTCCGGGATGTTGCATGATGCTTGACGCAAGTGTATTGAGCGTTGGATCAGGGGCATCGCATTGAACACCAACGCGTCCAGCCACCCCAGGCCGCCCCCCCCCCCCCGCCATCCTGCCGCAACACATCCTGACTGTCCCCATCTTGTCGCCGCTCTTTCCTCCCTCCCCTGCTCCCCAACACGCACAGGCTTCACCACACCACCCTTCACAATGGCTCGCATCCTCGCCGTGGCCGCCATGGCCGTGTTCGTCCTGGCCGCGCCCGCCCTTGCGGCCCGTGACCTCAAGCAGCTGGGCGCCGTCACTGGCGCCGTGAACGGCCTCCTGGGCACTGTGGGCACCACCGTCAACGGCCTCCCCGTTGTTGGCCCCGTCGTGGGCCCTGTGGTCGGCACTGTGGGCGGCACTGTGGGCGGCCTGCTCGGCACCGTC
>NW_014013340.1:0-12561 GCF_000611645.1 Monoraphidium neglectum | reverse complement strand
TCGCCCCCGTCCTCAACACCGTCACTGGCACCGTGGGCGGCGCTGTCGGCACCGTTGGCGGCGTTGTCAACACCGCCACCGGCCTTGTTGGCGGCCTGACCGGCGGCCTGACCGGCGGCCTGCTCGGCGGCGTGACCGGCGGCCTGCTGGGCTGATTGCACAGTTTTGACAACTTTTCGCTTTTCCTAGAATAACGTATGCGACGCAGTGCACCATCATCCTGTACCTTCCCACTGGTCCATGCGCAGTAGTGTCAAGAAGTGCGTGCACATGCTGGCCTTTTTAGTTTTTAAGGCTGCCAGTGATGCCAAGCACGTGATGTACTTGTGTGGTCCACTGCACTGCAGAGGCCAGCTGGCGCTGAGTGGCAACCATCCATCCCCTGTAACACTTCACAAAACATAAACGCTCCTGATCATATGCGATTCGACCAGCCTCCCAAGATATCAGCTGCTCAACCAGCTGCCTGTGCACCAGACCAGCGCTGCCGAAACCCTGGGACAACCCCATGTCCGGCGTTTGAATTGATAGTTACAGATGAATACACCTACAGTACCTTGGTCATTCACAACAACCAATTGCAGGCCCCGCCATGCATCGTTGCTGCACTGTAGAGCTCGAGACTGAAAAACATACAGTGATAGGGCTGCATTTTTAAACGGGTGTTTGGCAGGCAGCAGGGGGCCAGCGTTTGGTATGATGAGACATGTGTCACCGCGGCCTTAAGTTGGGCCTGCATGCAAAAGGCAGTGGCTGCTGTAATGGTCCCTGACAAAACCCCCCTGTTCCTGCAACAGGGACTTGCTGCCTTGATGATTACACACACACACACACCGCACAGGGCCCAGTGGGCGTGCGTTGCCTCACCATCGCCGCGCAATCTACCGACACGGTGTACACTGGATGCAAAGAGTGCCCTGCGCCTTCTGAATGTGGTCAAGCATGCCTGTGCCCGGACAGCTAAACACCACGCGATCACCTCATACCGGCACACCGGACCAGTGGCATGGGTTTGGCTGGTTGGGCGGTGGCTGGTTGGGCGGCTTGCTGCACCGACGCAATAAGAAACGATGTCCCGAGTTTTCTGGTTGTGCTGTGCTCGTGGCTGACCATGGCGCGGCTGACCATAGCGCGGCTGGGTGGATGCAGACACCTCACCACATCTGGCAGGCTCACACCACTCTTTGCTTTGCATAGCACGTATAATGGTGTCCTTATACTTGGGCAGATGGCAAAGCTTTTTGCATACACTGATTGGCTTTCTGGCATGCTATTCGATCACCACACACTCGCCCACTGCAGATGACTCGCCTCTATCTGCAGCGCGCACCCGTCGCATTCCTGACAGTTGAACTGTCATCTGCACACAAGGTCACAGTGATACCCCCCAGCTGTTAAGTGCACACGCACAGGCCAGGCCACAGCCTCTCATCAACTCCCACCACTACAATGTGTGCGTGTCGCATATCCTGTTTATATATCTAGCGTTCACTGTGTATCCATCTTACTGCCAGCTATCCACTGCAGGTCCACGCGGTATTGACGATGTTGACCTTGCTTGCTGTTGATTAATAATGACTTGTGTGTTACACTGCAGACAACTCATTGAAGGTGCTGGCTGATGACAAATAAGAGGTGTTGTAACAGAGGCAAAACCCGAAAACAACGTGCAAAGTGTCAAATCAATGGAACTTCATGCAGGTGTGAACACTTTGCTGAAAGACAATCAGTGACCAGCTTATAGCTTGCAGACAGACATCACACAAACAACACACAAGAACTCACAACCAACACACAAACACCCATTTTGTTTGTTGATACAAGCCCCTTATGCTGTATTGCAGCATGGAGTGAGTCGGCACTGTTCAAATAAAAACACTTGTCCCCGCATCACAGCGGACCATCAAGCCTCTCGTTCACGGCTAGGTGGTACAGAAACTGGTGGCCGCCGTGTTGCAGCGTTCTACTGACCAGTCATCAAGTCAAAGCAACCATTCACAGCAGTGCGGAGCCCTTGACCGCCTCAATCGCGACCATGAGCAACAACCCAAAAATTGCCAGGTTGCCTGCGGCCAGGCAGTTTCAGCAAGGGAGGGCAGAGTGGACCCGTCAAACATCATACTACTAATCATATTACCGTAAAGAAACAGTCAGGCAATTACAACAAGTGCAAATTCCCCCTAGAACACCGATAAAGTAGATCCACAGCGCTGCTGCTTCAGGCACCACAATCTTACCAACACACCCCTCCCACACATGTCATGAACCCTCCCCCCGCCCCCAGCTCACCATTGAGCCTCTCAGAGGCAGGGACAAAGGGGCCGAAGATCTCGTCACCCTCCTCCACACCACGCAGCAGCGGCGCGGCCGTCGCGGCCGCCAGCAGCAGCGACGCGGCCAGCGCCTGGGGCGCCGCGGCCAGCAGCTGCGCGCCCAGGGGCTGGCCATGCAGCAGCTCGCCAACAACGCCTGCTGAGAAGCCCCTGTAATGAATGTACAGAAAGGTGGGGCATGGTTTAGTTGAGTTGGATTGACTGGTAGTGTTGAACGGCAGCTCTCCCACACCGCAGCTCCCCCACACCAGGCAGTCGACAAGATTATGCAACGGCTACATGACTGAGGACATCATGGTGTGGTTGTGCAACGGCTACATGACCGAGGACATCATGGTGTGGTTGTGGGTCAACCGCGACAGCCCTCCTCAATCTTGCTGCTACCGCTGACTGGCAAAGCTCACATCATGGCCAAGCGGCCGTTGACAAGGGACATGTTGCGTGGGGTGAGAAGGCGCGCCAGGCCAGGCTTGATGCTGGGTGTCGGCTCGTCGCTGCGTGCCGCGGACGCCTCGAGCTGAGCGTCGCCAAAGTCGACCGAGGCGAGAGCGCGGATGGGCATGCTGCGAAGCCGACCATTGCTATTGCCAGTGGAGTTGCTCTTGGGGAGGGAGCCGCGGAGGACCGTGCTCAGGGACGCGGCCATGCCGTGGGGTTGTCGAAAGGGACTTGCCGAACAGGGGGCGTCAAGTGTGAGCTCTTACAAATATGTGCGCGCTGTACTTGATCTTTGTTTACGCGAGAAAGAGTTTATGGCGGGGGGGTCGTCGTAAAAAATGCAAAAGTGGCGTGTGACGTACGGAAGTGTGACGTGGAATTCAGGCAACAAAATGTCATATGTACAGCCACAGAAATTGAGAGGACAGGTGCTCAAAGATAGGCGGATGTGTGGAGGCAGCGGCAGCGTGTTGTGCCACACAACGCCTGTGGTCATCCCGGTAGCATGGCTACAAAAAGGTGTGGTTGTGCAACCGCATTGCAGCATGAGGTGGGATTCAATCCAGAAGCTCCTGTACATGTGTGCAGATTATATGAAGCTCACCACCACAACCGGTTATGATGTCACCTGCTACAGTGTTGAGAACGCAGCCATTGCAGGCATTGGGAGCGCTCCCATCCTCCATCGCAGGGCACCAGGCAGCTGGCACTCTCCAGAGTGCACATGGCTGTCCAGTGAAGCCATGATACAGAATTCGTGCAGTGTTGGTGGCTTATGGTATTGTTCCAGACATCTCCCCGTTTGCACAATCGGCACACAATCGGCACGGACGTGCCGTTCAGGCTGCCCCGCTGTCCACAGCCAGCGAGCGGTACGGTGCCACGCCTTATGTACCGCCTCGCCCCGCCGCACTCTGAAAGGTAGGATGATTGAAACACCACAGGCACGCGCAGGCCGGGGGTAGCGCAGCAGACAGGGTGGCCCATCATTTCAGGCACGTAGCACGACTGCGACCTCAGGTTAGCCCCACTGATGACCAGAGTCAGCAGCCTGACGCTGTCACAACCCAGCAACCAATGCGGCAATCGGGGACCCGCCAAAGTCTACTTTACCAGCCTGATCAACGGCCTCGTGTTCGTTGTGTTGAGGGGCGGTGAAAGCACAACGCGCCAAAGCACGGTCAAACAAGCGTGTGCAGAATGCAGTGCCATGCATGCAAATTTCTGCAGGTGACCTGAAGCTCTAAATTTCTGCAGGTGACCTGAAGCTCTGTACAAACAAATGACCTCGCACAATCATTGATGGTAAATGGGACCAAGGGCTCAAGCCACAGATGGTTGCGCACATACGGTAGGTGGCGGCCTCCCCCTCCCAGATGACCTGAAACGGTATGACACCTACCTATAGGGCTCCTGCAGCCATGGCCCCTGCATGTATGTCATTTGATGCTGCTGAAATATTAATCATCTCATTGTGTAGTTACTAGGTCAGCACACAGATCACCCCAGACGATCCCTCCTTGCGGGCGCGCCCCCTAGCGCGAGTGCAAGCGCAATGTTAGCTCGTGCGGCCAAAATCCTGCCTCTGGGTCTTCGGACGTCTCCGGAGCAGCTCTTTGTGGGGTTGCAACATGCCGCGGCCTTCTCTGGCGTCAACCTGTCCGACCGTGCAACCTTGAAGAAGTTTATGGGCGTGGAGGACCTGTTGGGCCGCCACGAGGACACACGGGGGACACTTGCGGGGCTGCTGCAGCAGCTGCGCGAGTCTGTCGCCGCGCTGCCCGCAGACGCCGACTACCGGCGCGCCATTGAGGCCACCGTGGCGTATCGGCTCAAGGTGCTCGACGCAAATGAGAGCGATGCGGCGGTGGAGGAGGTGCTGGACAGCCACCTTGAGGAGCTGATCCTCGAGTGCCGGGAGGAACTCAACCTGGTGCACGTCATGGCCGGTGAGCCGGGTCGCGCCGCGAGTGCGCTGCGCATACCTAGCCCGTTTTCTACACTTGAGTGTTGTGTGCGTGTTGTGTATTGAGTTGAGGTTGTCACGCATGCGCGTGTGGGGTGCAACAGGGGACGCTCCGTTGTTGCGATTTTGGCTGTGGCACAGCTGACCACCACCTAGACAGCTGGAGTGAGCAGTTCAGACTGAAAGTGACAGCTGGTTGAGGTTGAATGACAGGCATGGCTGTTACACAAGCAATTTTAGCAGCTTGGATCTGCGGCCAGGCCTGCAACCCAACAGACTGCCGATGCCGTTGGCGATCTCAGCAGCTGCGCTCTGATTTCTTGCGGCATCGCTCTATGGTTGGGCCCCATTCTCCCTTCAGCACAACCCTTTTCTAACGCCGCACTTGTCTGCTTTCACTTTCCAACATTTTCCGCAAAGAGTCCAAGCCTTGGGAGGTGCCGGCAGACTACCAGGTGCCCGTCTATGACTACGTCAGCGCAGACACTGTGCTGGGCGGCAGCACGGCGCCGCCCAAGTGAAGCAGGCAGCTGCACCCACCACGCCTCGCTGTAACGTGCGGGCGCTGCCGGCAGTGGCATTGCTGCCCTGCGCCGGCTGATGGCGGGTTGGCGACCGCGGCGGTGGCGACCGCGGCGGTGGCGACTTCGGCGGCGGCTGCGCTCTGGCCAGTGTCGTTGAGTGGCGGCTGCGCGCGTTGGTGCGTGTGGGCTGTAAGTTGATTTGGAATCGCCTGCAAAGCTTATACACCCCTTTTCTCTCTCACCCTTTCTCATCTGTTGCATCGTTGTCGCTTTTTGGGTGTTCAGAGTGGGTTGCTGATCGTCTCCCAATTGTAACTGCAAGCTGGTTGTGCATCATGTTCTGACTCACGGCAATCTGTTGACATAGCAGTTGCAGAGTAATGTGCCAGGCTTATCTCAGTCATTGTGCACGTGCCATGCCGCTGCCTGGGACGTTTATCGGGTGCATATCCTGGGCTCGTAGATGGTGGATACGAAGAGCAATTGAGGCCTGCACGTTACAGGAAGCCGGTCACAACGGCCGCCCCTTCAGTTGCCAAATCCCTTGGTCTTGTCCACAGTTCTGCGCACCCGCTTCTTCTCCGCTGCCTCCGCTTTCAGCCTGACGGCGGTTGTGTGGCCGGTGCCAACAGATAGGGCGGTAACGAAGTCAGCATATATGGGGTGAGCCTGTAGTGGGCGAGTTGTACCTTGTCGACTACCTTGTGGGCTGCCGTGCCTGCTGTGCCCGCAGTGATCATGAAGCGCTGCGACTCGGCCCCCCCTGACAACGTCAACGGCAGACGGTGACCTTGCCTCACCAACACCCTTCATCTGCCAAACACACACATACACACATGCACACACGCCCCACCCCGGGCACACGCCCCTCGATGGCTGCTCACTTTTGTGCCTCCTGCTGCTCGGCCAGCGTCATGGGCGGCCCCTGCTCCTGGTCCTTCTTCTCCTGGTTGCTGTCGATGAAGGACAGCACTGCCAGGTAGATGACCTGGCAAAAGTCGATCGGGAAGAGGGGAGATTATCTGTTGTAGGGGCGCTGGGGGTAAATGAGCCGAGGGCGCCACGCGTGAGCAGTGACCCGGCATGTGAGTGCCTGGGGGCGCTCAAGGGATCCGGGCGTGAGGTGAGGTGGGGGCGCGGCAGGCGCACCCCGAGCGTCACGATGGACAGCAGGCCGATGGCGGCCGTGAACATGATGGTGACAACCGGATCGTCGGGCGCAGGGTAGGCATACTGGGGGCCATCCTCCTCAGCCCACGCGGCGCCAGCGGCGGCAAGGGCCAGCAGCGGCGCCGCCGCCACAGCAGCGCCCGTCGCACGAGAGCCGGCGGTCTTGACAGGCTGCTGATGGTGCCGCAATTGCTGGGGGATCTGCTGCTGCTGGCCGTGCTGCTGCTCATGCTCGGCCGCTGCAGTGACCACGTGGCGTGCTGCGGCCCTGCGACCAAGGCACCTCGGCCGAGACAGGGCGCTGCGCGTGACACTGGTGCTCTGTGACACCATTATGGATCTCTGACACGCCAAAGACGGCATTATGGAGGCAATGTGCGAGGCTTACAGCGATACCGTGGCTGACCCAGTGGGTCTGGGGTAAGCTGTGTGCTTTGGGAGCTGATCAATTGTATAAGCAAATTCACAGTATGCTTTTCGCGACTAGGATCTTCCTGGCAGGTTGTCCAAGCTTCAAGTTCTTGATAATTTTGCCCACTGCAATCTCTTTGGTCGAGCTCGGAGGACGCAGAATGCAATCAAGCTTTTTTATTCTCTCATGAACGCGCGATCATGTATCAATCACTGAGCGATCTGTATCTTAGGCGCGTATCACCCCATCGCCTGTAGTGGGGCGCGCTGTGCGCGCAATCTTCAGCAGGCATTACGATGGGCTCGTTGGGCCCCATCAGCGGGCGGGGCAGCGCGCCGTCCCCACCCCCCGCCGCTCCTGTCGCCGGCAACACCGCGGTCGACGCAGGGCGGCTCGCAATCGACTTCGATGCGCTTGTGGAGCAGCAGCCAATGTGAGCAGGCGTTGTGCTAATTGGAACGTCCGCGCGCTTGTTGTCTGATGGGTACGCCCCACCACAAGACGCGCCCGAGTCTGGTGGTGACGGTCCTGCCGTCATGCTCCGCATGCTGCGCGTGCATGCGTGGGGACTGCGCACAGCTGCAGCGCCTGGCCCTCCGCGCAGCTCCCTATGCCCAACTCGGCCGCCCTCACTGGCCGCCGCAGGGAGTCATGGGACCCCTCGCGCTTTCGAGTGGCACCTCACTCATCCAGGGCCGCCGTCGCTCTGCTGTGGCTGCCCCCAGCCGCCGACGACGACGCCAGCCCCGGCGGTGGAGCGGCCGCCGCGGGCGCCGTCGCAGTGGGAGCAATCTCGAGCGGCAGCTTCCCTGCAGCTGCCCGCTCGTCCCTGAGGGCCCTGCTGTTGGCAGGGTGCGTCGAGCTGCGGCCGTTTGCAGTCGAGCGGCTTGTCAACGGCGTGACGGGCTGGCGTGTGCACGCGGCTGTTTTGCTGCTGCCTCCCTTCTTCTGGCAGCAGCAGCAGCAGCAGCAGCAGCAGCAGCGCGCCTCAGCGACAGGGCCAGGCGCCACGGGTGGGCCCAACGGGCCCGAGCCGACGGGCCCGGGCGTTGGCGGGCGCGAGGGCAACTGCCCCGCAGCGGGCGCAGAGGCAGCAACGCCGCAGCCGTATGGGCTCGGGCCGCTGTCAGGGGCAATCAACCTTCTGATGGATTTGCTGGAGTCATCCACCGCCGCGCGGCGAGCGGCGGCGCGGCGGCGGCAGGACCCGGTGCCGCACCCGGCAGCCGTCGCGCCGCCTGGGCTCAACACGTGCGGCAGGTCAAACGGGCGGCTGCAGGGCGGCGGCGGCCACGAGGACGGGGCACAGGGTGAAATGGAGCAGCAGCATGAGGATGGCGGCTGTCTTGTGGGACCGCCGGACGCGGCGGCGGACGCGGAGGTGGCAGTCCAGGGGGCGGACGACGAGGACGCGGAGGACGAGGGCGCGGACTGGGACGAGGGGCGGGAGGACCCGGACTGGAGGCCGCCGCGGGACGGGGAGGGCGTCAGGGACGGTGCGCCGGACTGCTCTGTCGGCGCTGGGAGCTGCCTAGGTTTCGAAAGGTTGTCCGCCTCCATGCAGGGCGCGCCTGAGATGCCGTACGCACGGGATCGGCCACCAAACTGCATTGCAGGCGGCAGCCGCGCGCGTCCCCCCCCCTTCTGCATCGCCCCGCCTCGTCCGCCTGCTTATCGCTCGCCGCGCTGGCGTCTCGTTGCACCCCCCCTCCTTTAGAGGTGTTTGAGCTGGCGCGTCCCTGGGACTGGCAGGCTGAAGCGCCCGACCCCCGGGGACTCAAGTGCTCCCTGTTTCGCTACCAGCGGCGGGCGCTGGCCTGGATGTTGTGGCGGGAGGCGGGCGCCCCGCTGGCGCCGGGCGCGACGGCAGCGTCGGCGACGGCAGCGGCGGCGGCGCCGCCGCGGGCGCAGCCGCAGGGGCGGCCGCGGGCGGAGGCTTTGGAGGCGGGGCTGTTGGGTACTGACCTGCTCAACCCGCTGTGGCGCAGGGTGCGGCTGCTGCCCAGCGGCGCGCCCCCGCAGCCCTGCCCCCAGCCCCCCGGCGCGCCGGCCGCGGGGGCCTGCGGTGAGGCCTCGGCGGCGGCGACCACGGCAGCCGGCGCGCTGTGGCGCAACGCCACGTACGGGCTCGTCAGCGCGGCACGGCCGGGCCCGCTGCCACAGCCGCGGGGGGGCGTGCTGGCAGAGGAGATGGGCCTGGGAAAGACGGTACGTTTTGAACTACAACTGGCGTGGAGGTCCCAGAGTTGTCAGGTTATGCTTGCATAGAACCAGGCGGCTCCCATTGCAGTGACTGGGTCGCCCAACAGTTGATGTGTATATGCCATGACGCCCCCCTTCCCTGCTCGTCCCCAGCCGCTGTCTCGTTTCCAGGATCTTGTGTATCTCAACAATCATGCTTTCCGCTATTGCCCAAATCTCCTTATCCTGCTCGCAGGTGGAGGTCATCGCGCTCGCATTAGCCAACCCGCCGCCGCCCGACGCAGCCGCGGACGCGCCGGGGCCGTTGTCGCCGCGTTTGCCGACGGCCCCCGCCTGGCCCGCGCCGGGGCGCCGTGGCGGCGGCATGCTGGTGGTCACGCCGCCGGCGATCCTGCAGCAGTGGGCCAACGAGCTCGGGCGCCACGCTGGCCTGCGGGTCGTGGTGTACGACGGACTCAAGTGGCACAGGCAGCAGGTGCGGCCGGGCAGGGGGGGTCCAGGCCCGTTCCGCGCTGGTCTGGACTGGACCGCACTGGATTGGACTGCCTTAGTTCCATACAGGCTGGGGCGGTCATGCGTGACCTGTATTGAGCAGGCTAGAGGTCAACACGTCAAGGTGGAATCAATTGTTTTTTGCTAGTCCCCAGGTTTCGCTCCTGAAGCAATCCTATCAGAGTGTTGGACTGAGGCTGTGCCGAACGCAAGGCGTGGCTGCGCGGCACACTCTGACTGTCCGTCCCCTGCAAAACGGGGCCGCCCCGCAGAAAGAGGAGGTCGAGCGCAAGGGGCGCAAGCGCATGCGCAAGGAGGACCGCGCGGCGACGATGGCGCAGCAGCTCGCGGACTACTGCGCCAACGGGCCGCCCGACGCGCCTGCGTTCGACGCGGAGCGGGAGGCGGCGGACGCGGTGGAGGGGGTGGTGGGGGCAGACGTAGTGCTTACCACGTACACGGTGGGGCGGGTGCCGCTTTGGCTGGGGTGGGGCGCAGCCGCTGCATTTGAGCTGCTCTGCTCTGTGTGCAAGCCCCCGTCGGAAGCGCCTTGTGAAGCAGCACCTCAGCATTTGGCAGGCGGTCGGCCGTGCCAGCTGCTGAATGAGAGTGGCTCGCTCGCGCCTCGGGACCACCTGCGCTAGCACCTTGCGTCACTGCGAATGCTGCACGACGCCCACCTTGGGGTCTTTTCGTAGGCTAACTCAGCCATTCTCAGCAAATGGCGCCTCGACAAACGCCTGTGGTGCCCCTCAGGTGCTGCAGCAGGAGATTCACTACAGCCCAAACCACTCAGAGGGCATCGCCTCGAGCGCATTGCGGCGGCCCAAGCGCTACAAAGTCCCGGAGTCGCCGCTGCTGCAGGTGCGAGACCCGCCGCGCCGCTCCGACACCACGCGCCGCCCGTTGACAAAACACCCACCGGCGTGGGCGAAGGCGCATGCTCATGTTGTGTGCTGCATGCGCGCGCACAGCTGCCTGTAGCGCCGCTCTGCCGCCCTGTATTGCGGCCGGGTAACTTCCCTGGAGGTGCTCACTGCGCTCAATCCTTGCTCGCGGCTGCGCCCCTCACCCCTCTCATCAGGTGCACTGGTGGCGGCTGGTTTTCGACGAGGCACAGCAGGTGGGAACTTCCCACACCCCCTCATACACTCGCGCGCGTCCAGACGCCCGCGCGCGCGCGCGCGCGCACACACACACACACACACGCACAGACATGGCACGGCCACGTCATCTGCGAAGTCAAGTGGCCCGGTTCGCATTCTCATGTGCGCCGCGGAGCTGCCGCGCGGCTGTGCGGGGCTCCTGTTTCGACAGCCCTCCACTACAGGACCTCAGGAAAGAATCAGTCAAACAATCAACCATAATTCTGTTTCCTGCATGGCGCCGCCATCGCACCCACGCAGGTCGGCGGCAACGGCGGCCACTCGTCCACCGCCACGATGGGCGGCCGCATCGCCGCCGCCCACCGGTGGTGCGTCACCGGCACGCCCGTCGGCCCCGGCGGCATGCACGACGTTCTCGGCCTGCTGCGCGCGCTGCACGCTGCGCCCTTCGACGCCACGCCCGCCGCATTCCAGGTGACCGGAGGGCCCACCGCATCTGCGCGTGTGCGCGCAGGCGATGCCGCGGTCGCAGCCTTGTTTCGTGCGTGCTGGTGCTGCGGCTCCTGATCTTGCCCCCTGCACGCCCCGTCAGCCGCTGCCGTCCGCGCCCGCGTCACTCTGGTTGCTTGAACCCGATTTTTTGCTTGCATTCAAGCCGCCTCGATATGTGTTGGCGCCCTGCGTGTGCAGCCCCATCCTGCCCGTTCACTGCCCCCCCACACCCTGTTCTCGGCCCCACCCTCGAACCCCCGATCTGCGCCCGCAGTTGGCAGTGTCAGTACCATACCTGACGGGCCGCCCGTGGGGCCGCCGCGCGCTTGCCGCGGTGCTGCGGCAGCTGATGTGAGCGGCCATGGCAGCCCCGGCGGCCCTGTGCATGGCGCAGCCCGAAGGCTGCTTTGCAGGCGCCTGCCTGGCCAACGGTGGTCGTGCCCCGCCCCGCACACGGCTGCAAGCCCGCACGTGTACACCAACACGCGCATTGGCCCAACGATACGCCCATCACACCTTCCGCACTTGCACCCAGCATGCCAGCCCAATCTCCTGCCCCCCCCCCTCCCCCGAAACATGGCACCCTGCTAGACACGCGCCGCCCGCCCAACCACATAGTCCGCCCAGCATTGCAGCACGCTGACTGCGCGCGGCCCGCCCACCCGTCACCCGCCAGGTGGCGCAACTCCAAGGACGTCGCCAGCGAGGACGCCCCCCTGCCGCCGCGGCGCTTGGAGACGGCGCTGCTGCGGTTCAGCCCTGCTGAGAGGAGCTTCTACGACCACGTGCTGGAGAAGACGGCAGGGCGCATGCAGGCGCAGCACGCGCAGCATGGGCAGCAGGTGCAGCATGCGCAGCCGGAGGACGTGCAGCAAAGGGCGCAGCAGGAGGCGCCGCGGCAGGGGCAGCTGGAACAGGGGGCTGGGCAGGAGGGGGACGAGGAGGCGGGGCAGCCCGAGGGGCGGCGCCCAGAGGGCGAGGAGCCGCCTCCGTCTCCGCCGGCTGCGGCTGCGCAGCAGCAGCAGCACCAGCAGCAGCAGCGAGCAGCTCCGCGGCGGCGCGCCAAGCGCCGCGGCGGCGGCGCTGCTGGCGGTGGCGGCGCGGCGGCGCTGGCAGCGGGGGAGCTGCTGCAGCTGCGGCTGGCCTGCCTCCACCCCCAGCTGACGCGCTACTGTGAGAGCTTCTGCCTGCGCGGCTGCAGTTGGAGCCGCACCTCGCTGGTCCCTGCTTGCATGCAGTCGCGCGGCAGTGGACGGCACATGCCTGCTGTCTGCGTGCGCGTCGTCACATGATATGCATCACCTCTCATCCAGCCTGCCGGCCGCACCCCGCAATACCCTGCACTTCGCCGGGCCTGCCTCACAGCGCACGCCCACGCCTTTCACCGCGCCTCAGCTCCATGAGACAGCAATGGTCACATATACCT
>NW_014013341.1:10910-32840 GCF_000611645.1 Monoraphidium neglectum | reverse complement strand
ATGACGCCCAAGGGAAGGCGCGGCATCAGGAGAGGTTGTGAGGTGGGGCGCGATAGTGCAGGCTGGGGGTGCTGGGGTGAGCACGGCGGGAAGCTGGGCAGCCGGCTCCTGCGCAGTTGGCCGTCCAGGTGGCGGGCCACGCCACGAGGGCAGCAGCCTCAAAGTGCAAGGCGCCCACCAGCAGGCGGTGCCCGCTTAGGCTTGTGAAGCCCCCCATACCAACCCCCACGTAGGGGGGGGATCCCTCAAAAAACATGCCCCCTCCCCCCCACACACACACACAGGATGTGATTCCCCTGTCCGCCCAGCGCGTGAAGCTCGCCCCACCCCCTCTCACAGCCCGCCCAAGGGAGGGCGAGGTGTGAGGCCTGCCGCTCACTTGAAGTGGCGGTCCTCGCAGGGCGCAGCCGTGCCCCTGACGGCGCAGCACGCCTCCTTTGTCAGGTGCGGGCACGGCACCCGCACCGACGCACCGCCCTGCGAGACAGGGCGCGGGCGGGTGAGTGCGGCTTCGCTCGCGAGCGTGCGGACGCACCCCAACATTCAGCAGCTACCGCAAAGGGACTCGAAACGCGGCTGCATTGTGATCGCCACCCACCTACCCACTCACCCACCCACCCATCCACCCACCCAGCCTGTCAAGACAGCCGTAGGGCTCAACACATTGCAGCAAGTAGGCTTCCCATCCGGCGTCTCCCCCAGGCAACGCCCGCACGCCTCCCGCATGTGGCCTGAACCCCAACTCGAAACACAGCAGTGAAAAAAGCGGCCCACCGAGGACTCGAACTCCCGCCGCTTCATCTGCTCCCGCGCGCTGGGCGTCTGCAGCAGCTCCACCACGAGGTGGCCGATGTCGGCCTGGTCCCTGCAGGGGTTGGTTGGGGTTGGTTGGGGTGGTTGGGGTCGGTATGTGTCAGTTGGGGTCGTTTGGGGCGGTCGGGGTTGGTTGAGGTTGGTTGTTGACAATTGGGGGCCGGGCCGGGTCGGTGGTGGTCGGACGGTGACGGCTGGCGGCGGGCGGGGTCGGTTGGCGTCGGTTGACTGGGTCTGCCTGATGCCTGTGGGCCAGGGATGTGGCCCCATGGTGGGCTTGGCAAACGTCGCAGCGTGGACGGGCCAAGCAAAAGGAAGGTGCGCAGATGAGCTGTCTCAGAAGGCAGAGGCAGGAGAGCAGAACTACCACCAGCACCGTAGCATGAAGCCCGACACGGGTTGGGCAACCGCGCTGCTGGTGATGATGCAGGCAGGACGCCGCGCGCAATTTGACCAGCCCCCGCACCCGTCCTGCTCCCGCTGCTGCTGCTGCTGCTGCCTCGCCGCCCCCTCCGCCTCCAGCCGCCGCCGCTTCTCAGGCCCAGGCTCCCACGCCAGCGGCCGCCCCAGCGCCTCTGGCCACTCGGGCATTTTTGGCAGCCACTCGCGCACCCCCAGGGCCGCTGCCTTTGCGAGGTTGACGCCCGCGGCGCCCAGGCGCCACGGGGACACCGCCCTGTTGGCTGCAAGCAGCTCCTTGGGCGGCGCGACGCCGGTGTGCCTGGCAGTGCGCGGCGTGGGCGGGAGGCAGGGGGGACAAAATTTGGCATCCAAAGAGGAAGGAGCTCGCTTTGGTGGTGTGGACCAAGCGGGAATCGTGGTGGTTGCGAAGGGAAGGGGGTTGGAACACCGAGGGGCCGCGGGTGTTAGAGGTGCGGCAGTGCAAGACGCACCCGCTGGATGCAGCGCCAAGGCCAGCGCCCGCATGACAGCCGCCGCGGCAGCCCGGCCCGACCCACTGACGCGTCGCAAGCCGGGGTTTGGGCCGAGGAAGGGGTCCGTGCGTGGCGGCGCGCGGGCGCACCTGGCCACCGCCTCGCCGTCTGCGCGAATGATGAACAGGTGCCACCGCCCGTTGACGTCCGCATCCATCACCTCAAGGCACTGCGCGGGGCCGAACGCCAGCTGCAGCACCACGGGGTCGACGCCCTGAGAGAGGGAGGGGCGCGCGCGCGACGACGAGCACATGTGGAGGGAAAAGTTTTGGACGAGGCTTTGGTTGGGAGATCGGCAGTTCGAGTGGGTGAAGGAAGGAGATTTGGGGCGCCGGCGTGACGTTGCAAATCGTCAGGAGGGTAGCAGGAGCAGCCACGCGCTGGTTGTGCAGCATAGAAAGGTTGAGATGAAGGGTGCTTGGGAGTGCACCAAGGCAGTGACGAACCGGGGAAGGCTCGCGCTGTGACAGCCCAAACGGTGCAGAGTAGACGTCCCTGGCGCTACAGCGATGGCTGCGCGGTGCTTTCCCCCACCCTCAAGTCCGATCTGCCAGCACTTGCGCCCCGCCCTGGCTGTCTGCAGCACTACCAGCCACCGCGAGCACCAGGAAGCGCATGACGCAGCCCTCAAAAGTAGCATGCAACATGCCCCCGGTAGCCCCGCTTCCAGCCATACTAGTGTGTGCACCACCGCCCAGATATCACCTGCCGACACTGTTAAGCGACCCTTTTCCCGTCAGCTGTGCCGAGCACAGCTGCCAATTAGTATCAACCAGCGTCCAACCGCCGCCAACCGCCCCACGCACCTGAAGCTTGAGCGTGCTCAGCAAGAACCTGAAGCGGTCAGAATTCTTGCCGGTCAGCAGCTGCAAGGGGCACCGAGGGTTGACCAGGCGGGTAGACAGGAGAAGGGGAATAAAAAACGCAGGGCCGACAGTGCAGGTGCCGAGTCATCCCTCACCGCGACTTGCCAATCATCCTGGTCTGCCTGCCTCCGATCCGTCTTGCCCATATGATTTGCCCCAGCTGCGTCCCCCCTCCTCCTGTCGCCAAGCTCTTCCTCCTTAAAGACGTGTTGCCCGCGCTTGCAACCTGACTGCAGGCGGTTTCAAATTGGCATTGGAGCTGCGAACCTTGTTCTGCAGGCTGACCGCCAGGATGGGCAGCGTCACAGTCGGCTCCAGCAGCGCGGATACCACCAGCTTCTCCAGCTCCCGCGCAGCTTCCTCCGCTGCCGCGTCGGTCGGCCGCAGGTACCCGCCCCGCGCCGCCGCGCCGCGCGCGCGCACCCAGGCCTCGTAGCTGCCCGCGGCGGCGCGGTCGAGGCGGCCGCTCTGCTCCAGGCGCAGCAGCGTGCGCTGCTTGATGGACCGCAGCTGCTTGCTGACGTGGAGCATCACCTTGGCGCAGCTGCGGCGGTCCTGCTCGCCGGGCGGCAGCGGGACCGGCGCAGGGCCAGCAGGGGCGGCTGGCGCGGCAGTCTGCTTTGCCGCTGCGACCATACTGTGTGACGCTGCTAGTGTCCTTCTGCTGCCGCCACAGAACAGGGTAGCACTTACTCGTCACTCAAGTGCAATTATGCGTGTAACAGTTCACGTATATCATCGTTGTCTCTCACAAAGGCATGGTGACAGCAGCGTTCGATCAGGGCGGAGATCTGCGCATTTGAAATGTGCCTATATATACCCAATAATGCAGCATGCGTTTTGCAGCGGCAGTAGCGTATACCAGTGGCAGCGTAGACAAGCTCGCACACCGGCACCAGTGTCACAAAACCCCCAAGCCACCATGTGCAGGTCTGCTGATTGCTCCCCAGCCCAGCACCTGGCTGCTGCAGTTCACACTCGTGACGTCGACGCAAAGGTCAATGCATTCCATTCACAAAGAGTGCTGAAGCAGTCAGCTGCAAGGCCGTGGGCTGGCTGATGAGTTGCCCAGGCTTCCCTTTCGGCAGATGCCCACAGTCTTACAGATAGCCTGCACATATACTCGGTCTCACACCTTGAAAAAAGACAACTTGCTTTTGAAATTCTCCTCTGTGTCTTGTACCTGATTTCTCCTGCCATGTAACCGCTGTACAGTCACCCTTAGTCAGTACAGACCTAGGCTTGTGTTCGCCATCAATGCAGTAATCTGTGGAGCGCTGCTAGAAGTACCCCCATGCATCAGCACCATCCCACGCATGATTACAGGCGATGGTGTACAGCTCAGGGCGCTCGGTGCGGGCTCAAGGCCAGGCAGCGCAGTGCAGCCGCCATGACGAATCCATGGCGAAGCGGTTGGGGAGCCCTAATCCAGGTTGAAGGCACACCAATGCTGTTGCCCAGCGCAAGGCGTCAAACCCAGTTAGAGCCTCGACTCTGAATGCTGGACAAAACAGGATTCTGTTTTGAACAAGTTCCCACGCTTCGCAGCAACCCACTCTGGCGACACCACATCAACGTTTGCATCACAGCAGCCGCCTGGAAAACTCCTTGGCCATATCCAGCAGGTCATCCAGCTTCGCCCTCCCTGCAGCATTTTTGCGCTCGTTGAGCTCGGCCATGTTGGCCAGCAGCCGCGTGGCAGTCGCCTCCCCCCCACCGCCCTCCTCATTTACCGCGCGCGCGTCGGCCAGGTCCTTCTCCCGCTGCGCGGCCTGCAGCACGAAGCAGCGCAGCATCTCCTCCTCCTGGCCCCAGCCCAGCTCAGCGGTCAGGTGCTCGTCCATGAGGTCGTCGTCCGGCAGCGCCACCAGGCTGTCCAGCAGCTGGGGTGCGGAGGGCCTTTGGCCAGGGGGCGGCGGGGGATTTGGATCGAGTAAGTAACCTTCAGGTGAAGGGCCACAGCTTTGGATCTATTGGATGTCAAAGTGCACATCCAGAGTCTGCTCCCACGTGCTGGCGCGTGAGCGGCGCTCACGTTTCCAAATTCTTAGCGGGCCGCAAGCCTGCACAGCCCCTGGCAAGACTCGCGGGTGGGCCGCGTCCAGCAGCGCCCAGCCTGCCGGACGGCGGGTGGCAATTGCACAACTTGTCCTCCCCGCTTGTGTTAGTTTCAAGGTTGCACAAGTCAAAGGTTTGCACCTCAGCGTTGGGTCCTTGTGAAGGCATGGAAGGACGAAGTCCTTGATGAGGCTCGGCACACGCAGGCGGTACAGCACGTTGTCCAGGGCGCTGACAGGGTCAGCGCTCTCGTGCGCCACCCTGACCGCCTCGCGCAGCGCCATGGCCTCCCGCTGCACCAGCACCAGCTGCAGCACGATGATGCCGAAGGCGAACATGTCGGACGCTGCCGTCGGGCGCAGGGCGAGTGCGTCCAGCTCTGGCGCCCTGGTCTCCCGCGATGACCCCTCCACTGAGACAAAGCTGCCGGCGCCGCCAGAAGCCGATGGCAGTATGCAGGCTGTGTCGAAGTCCAGCAGCACGGCCTGAGAGAGCTGCGGTCATTGCGATGTGTAGGGCGGTGGTCATGTGCAGGGCGGTGGCCATCGTCAGGTTTCAAAAACAAGCACATGTGGATAGGCCCGAGCCTCTGTTCGGACCGAGTGTGGCATGGCGCATCTGAGATGTAAGTCCTCGCTCGCAGCTCACACCACTGCAGACTCAAAATTGCAGCTTGTGCTCCTGCACCCCCACATGCCAAGCTGCCCGCTTAACCACTGTTCTGCCAGCAGCCCGCATCCCAGCTCACCCCATCCAGCAGGCCGATGTTGTGCAGCTTCAGATCCACCATCACCAAGCCTGCGTTGTGCATCCCCGCCAGCCCCTTGAGCACCGAGGTCAGCACGCGCCGCTGCTCGCGCCAGGGGATGCCAGCTGACAGGGGCCGCAGCAGGCAGCCCGCCCGCGTGCCTTTGACGTTGCGAGCACCCACGGGCATCGGCCGCTCCAGGTCCGGCAGCTGGAGCAGCGGGCACGCTGTGCCGAGGGAACCGTGGAAGATGACGCCCGGCTCCGTGCGAGTGGCGGCTTCGGCGATGAGGGCGTCCAGCATCTTTGGGCAAATGGGCATGATCTGGAGCAGCCGAAAGCTGCCGTCTCTCAGCTTCTGCAGCTCAACGCGGTAGGTGGTGAGAAGGGAGGGCGACCGCGCCAGGAGGGGCAGCAGGCCGCCGAGGCGGCAGGCGGACCCAAGCGCCTTGGCCTCCTCCCAGGGCTCAAAGTCCCGCACTTTGACAGCAACATCGACATCCATTCTCGGGGTGAGGTACAGCACGCCCTTGTAGACCGATGCGCAGGCACCCGCCCCCAGCAAGGCCCTTGGGTTGTCTGCGTTGTACTTCAGCCGCCCCGCCGCCCCAATGAAATAACCCCCTGGCGAGGTCAAGAGGCGGGGGTGGGCAAAGTTGCGCGCACATGCAGGAGGGCGGACGTGGAAAGTCAGGCGCTCAAGCCGCCATTCTAGTCAAACGTCGTTGAACAAGACATGATCCGGACTTCGAGGATTCCTGTGCCCACTAAGATTTAGGCCTCCTCTCAATCCCATATCCAGGCCAAAGGTACTGCATCAGACCAAAGATCACAGCATCGCTGCTGGGGCTGCTGTTATCTATCTCATGCCCAAGAACCCCCTCCCACGCGCTGGCCGCAGTCACCCCTGCTCACGCTGCATGAGCCCTTGGCTGCTCCGCAGGATGCCGATAGAGCCGGGGCCCAGCACTGCGATAAATCAACGCCGCAAATGGAACGCAACAGATGGTGAGGATGTGAGCACCGCATAAGTTTGCTGCGCAGGCACTTGCATCTGTTGCCAACCAAGGCGGGCAGCCACTCAAACGGTTGTGCTCAGTCATTTCCCACGTGCGCTCTGCTGTCCCAGCGAAGCGCCAAAGCGGATGCCAACAACAATAACAACGACTTCACGCACCGTCGCGGTCAACTCCAAAAGTGTCGATCAGCACATGCGTCCCTGGCGGCGGCGGCCCCGTGGCAGTGACGTCGTGGTACTTGCGGATGTCCGCTTCTACGGCGCGCACTATGGCTTGCACGTCAGGTTCCTTGTGCACTGCTTCCACGGCTGCAGTCGCCGAAGCTGACAGCAGACCCGCCCTTGACGCCGTGGCCTTCAGCGGCGACAACGGCGTCCGTGCCGCCTCCAGCGGCCCTGCTGCCGACGCCGCTGCTACTGCTGCTGACCCTGCCGCTGCATCTGGTGTGGTTGCCAACCCCCTGCTCTTGCCTGCTCCTGCTCTTGTTGCCTCTGCCCCGTCCCCTCCAAATGCCAGATTGATGGGCCCTGTGATCTGCTGTGCAATGGTGGGACGCAAAAGCGCGAAACCAGGCAGATGTGTCAGGCAGGCAGGTGCTGGGAACCAGGGATGTCAGCCGCCAACCTCCAGTGGAAGGGTTTGCTGGATGCACATACCGTAGTGGACATTGCCAGGGACCAAGCGTACATATTGCAAGAGTTATGCAGGTGAGCAAGAGGTGGCTGTTCGCCTTTCCAAGCTTGATACTCAACGCCCGTTAAATGCTTGGAGGCCTCATTAGAATCAAGCCAATCGCCCCTGGCGTCATCAATGTTCATATGAATTGTGAAAGGCTACCATCCGTTACCTGCTCAGTGGGAACGGCGGCTGTTGCAGTGGCCTGGCCCTGCTGTTCCTGCTGCTGCTGGTCACCACATTGCTGCTGCTCTTGCTTCGCTTGCCTCTCGCCCTGGTCACACCCTCTCTGGTCCTGAGCAGGCTGCCCCATCTCCTCCTTTCCGCTCTGCCACGCGACCCCCGGGTGGAAGACAAGCTCGCTATCATCCTGTCTCTGGTGGTGGTGCGGCCCCTGCAGCGCAACAGGCTGGCCGTTCTGGCCGCCTGGTGCATGGCGCGCATCGGCGGCCTCTTCCGCTCCGCCGTCCTCACCACTGCCTTCGCTGCCATGTCCCGCCAAAGTCCCAACGCCGCCGATTGCTGCTTCCGCTTCTCGCCTCGCGCTGATCTCGGCCACCGCCGCCGACGCAGCGCCGCGGCGCGTCAGCATGGATCCAGGTCTTGCGCTGGGCCCGCTCCTGCTGCTTGTGCGTCCCATAGCTGCTGGCCTGCTTGCTGTGGCTGCCTGCTGCGTGGGATCATTTCCACCACCGGCCTGATGGATGCAGAAAGTGGTTGGGGGTAGGGGTTTCTTGCACGTACGCAAAGGCAATAGTCAGCAATGTGGGTACATACTGTGGGTTCCTGGGTGCATGAGTTTGCACGGCGTCTGAGCCTGCAAGAGGGATCTTAACGGGCGACGACGCATGCGCGCATTTCTGCATACCCTCTATGAAAGTGTGTCTATGAGTGACAATGGCGCCATGCGCAGCGCGCGCCGTGCCCCGCGCTGGACACGCAGTGGCACGCGAGATTTGATAGATGTGATGAAAACCTGCGCCTGCCCCCTGCACGTCCGGCATTGGAGACCGTCAGCCCTGGTCAATCTGTCGCCACCACCCAGTTGTGGCAGCACACAACAACCCACCTGTGCTGTGCCAGCTGCCTGTGGCGCCTGCAGCACGTTTGTCTGCCGCCAGAATTCTTTCATCTTGGCCTCCACCGACTCCACGTTGGTGGCGTCGGGCGCCGCAAACACCGACAGGGACTGCGTGGGGGAGTGCAGCTCATGCTTGTGAGAGCAAATCACAGAGAGCAAGAAGGCTTGAGCATATTTGTCCGCGCATCCCCTTGGCAGCTCAATGAACCCAGCACTCTAACATTGTGCAGTCAAATCAAAGTCTGTGCGTGCATGCGCTGGCTGAGTGACGATTGGGCACCCACCTCCCGGCAAAGCTTCAACTTGAAGCTTGACTTGAAGACAACACTCTGCACCTGCATGTGTGACACGGGAGAGGGCTTTTGCAGGTGGACAGCCCAGGAAACAGAGGGCGCGCTCGCTTCTGACAAGTCACCTGTGATTCTGCACGTGCCAATGTCTTTCAAGCAAGTTGTCGCGCACCTTGAAGCTGTATGTGGGCACAGCACACTCTCCACCAGTTACCTTCGCCCGGCTGTGCTGCTGCCGTCGCTGCTGCTGCTGCTGCTGCTGCTGCTGCTGCTGCTGCTGCTGCTGCTGCTGCTGCTGCTGCTGCTGCTGCCCATCATCCCAGTCATGCCGCTCTTCCCGCATCTCCTCCTGCTGCTGCTGATCCTGCAAGCATGTGGCTGCTGGGCCTGACGCAATGCTGGGGGCTGCTTTTGGCGGCGAAAACGCTGCCGCCAGCAAGGCGTACACAAGTGCACGCACAGGCTGCCCGGGGGCGACCTCGCTGGTGCTGTCGCCGCCTTGCACACCACCAATGGCGCGGCCGTCTCCACTGCCACTACCGTCGCCGCCCCCGCCGCCATCCCCGCTGCCGCTGACGTCACCAAACCAGCTGCCATCAACATTGCCGGTGTTGTCCCGGCTACCACCCTTGCTCCTGCTCTTACCCCCCCGGCCCAGGCCGCCGCTGCTGCTGTTGCTCTTGTTCTGATCACCCCTGCTGCTGTTGCTGCCACAAGCCAGCAACAATGCGAGCTTCTCCTCGTCCTGCTCTGCCCACATGGCCACAGGGTCCCCTGTCACCAGGCCCAGGCGATCTCGTATGCCGTCTGTAGAGCGTGACAAGGGCCCGCAGCGACTGGTTGCGCTCATTGCGGGCCTCGATTGCCAGCTGTGGGCAATGGAAACGGCGAGATATCAGCAGAAGGCATGAGGATTCTGAAAGGCCGAGGCGTTACTGTGCAAGTCAGGGCCACATCGGCTCTGCTGTTCTGCCGCTGAGCCAACATGGCGTTGATCTGCAGAACAGCGGTGCTGCACCCCCTGCCAACCAGGTGTTTCAAGCCCCGCACCTTGAGCTTGTACTCGTTGTTTTCAGAGTCGGAGCAGTTCGCTTCCAGAACTGTGTTGGTCATATCATATACAAGCAGATCAGTGAGCAAGTGCGTACAGTCTGTGCTATGTCGTGGTGAAGTACAGTGTGCGCTTTGCGGCACGGGCAGCATGCCTTGGCGCGCAAATAGAGGTGCGCTCACCTTGATTGCCGCCAGCCATCGAGCGAAGGCCCTTCAAGTATTCCTGTTCCACTCTCTTCGGCTCCTCCACGCGGCTGTCTAACAAGTGCATCCGAAGCGCGAGCGAGGATACCCCCGACGCCTTCACTGAGCCCTGTAGGGCGCGCCCATGGCCGTCTCAGCCGCCTCTATAATCAGCGTTGTTTGTGTCAGAAGCGTGATCCGCAACACCGAGAGCCCGCGGCTGCGAATGGGCAGCTGTTGACCGCCGCGCCAAAATACATTTGTTGCGCCTATGTTGTATGTGCACGCACCAAAATACCATAGAAGCTGTCATTGAACGCTATTGCCTTGATCGCAAGTATGTATTGCCTTGATCGCAAGTACATAACGGGATGCTGGATGAGCTTCATGAATGTGAGGAGTGGTACTTGGGATCACTTTGGATCTTTTAGCAAACCCACAGCACACTGTTTCTACTGCTTATCATAAGTTTGTGTCATGCAACCTCCTCCTTTTTTGATATTAGCCTCTCAGCGTGGGACCAGGCGCGATGGCGGCAGGTGCACCGGGCGGCCAGCCACCACGGCGGACCATCCATTCGTCCACTAGGCTCTGGTGCAGCCATACCGCAACCAGCAGCGGTCCTAGGAGGAGGAGGACGATGAGACGCATGCATGCGAGGACAACAGCTGCAGTAGGGGTCTAAGCACTTCCGCTCTCAGGGGTCCAAGCACTCGCGCACGCGGTGACCCCGCCCTGTGCCTGGGCTGGCATTGCGTAATGCTGTCCAGGGCATGCACCGCCCGCACCAGGTGAGTGCTATGGACTCGGTACGGTATAACTTACTACGTTTGCAGGGGGCACCGGCATGGCTGTGAATGCTGATCACGTAGTGGGGATGTTTGACGGGCTGCTAAGAAGTTTCGTCACTTGCCGAGCTTGCACGTTCGTCAAGAGTACCCGATCAATCTGAATCTTTGATCACGCCCTGACAACCGTGTGCGCATGCTGCACATATCAAAGACTTGCAGAATTCCAACCAGAAAAGGGCCATGAACACCAGGTCTGGGAAGCACTGGACCCAGATGACTCAGCCGCCGCCCCGCCGCCGCCGCTTTGCCGGCTGCGGCGCTGACTCCGCTGCCGCTGGTCCGTGGCTGTTGCCTTTGCGAGCATCGGCGGCGGCGTTCGCCCCTCCCAGCGTCAGCTCGTCTGCCTCCTCATCTGCAAGTGCCACATGCTCCACAGCGCGGTTCTCTCCCGCCAGCAGCTTCTCCTTGGCCGCCTCCGCTGCCGTCGCCACGTGCCCCAGGCCCTTGGTCCCCGGCTTGACCGCGCGCTTGGGCTTTGGCGCCGCCGCGCGCCCTGCTTTGGTCTCCACCTTGTGCGGAGCCTCAGAGGCGGCGGCGCCGCCAACGCCGCCGCTGCTGGCTGCAGCCAGGCGCATGAGCAGCTGCTGCTTGCTGCCTGAAACAGGCAGGCCCAGCAGGCGGAGCTGGGCCTTGAGCTGTGCGACAGTGGAGGGCGCGGCTGCAGCAGCAGTGGGCGCGGCTGCGTTGAGAGAGGTAAGAACGCGCGACAGACTGTGAGTATTGAGCAACAGACTGGGAGGATTGTGGTCGGTCCAGGCACCAAACTAGCGTCAGCCAACCATGCAAATGCAGGCAACTCAAGAAAATGCAGGGTTACACCTGCTGCCTAAATGTCACTGACAAGTGCCCATGCATGTGGGCTGGCCCAGCCGCATGCCACCCAGCTGGCGCATCCTCACCGCCCAGCCCCCGGTCCCTTGCCCACTCACTTGCAGCTGCCAGGCGCTCTGACAGCTGCCGCTCTGCCACGTCCAGCTCGTCCTCACTGCCACTGCCGCCGCCTGCCACGACTTCCTCGCCGCCCGCCCCGTCCTTGGGCTGCTGCTCAAACGGCGCGGCCGCCGCCGCGGCCGCGGCTCTCGCGCGCTTGCGCGCGGCGGGCGTCAGCGGCGCCGGCGCGGGCGTGACGGGCGCCAGCGTCGCCGCCTCCTCTGCGGCCGCTGCGCCCTCGTCCTCATCCTCTGACCCAGAGAACTCCATAGCTGACAGCTTGTGCCACCGCTCGTCCCCGCCGCTGCCGCTTGGTCCCGCCTCTGCAGCCGCCTCGGCCTTTGCGCCGCCCCCGGCCGCCCAGTCGCGCGCCGCCTCGAGGCGCGCGATGAGGGCGGCCTTGCTGCCTGTGATGTCGAGGTTCAGCGCTTTGAGCTGCGCCTTAAGCTGCGGCACAGTCATCTTTGAGGGCGGCGCGTCGCCGGTGTCATCTGGGGCGCAGTGCGAAACAAACTCCTGGGAAGCACGAGTAATCAGTGGTGGGGTGGGAAAGGAGGTGAGCGGACGGTCGTATCCGCAGTAATGGAGCAGGGCAAAATTGGAAGCCAAAAGCGTAGTCCAAAGTAGCAAGGGCCTGTTGATATTGCATATTGTGTGGCCGCCGGGTGCAAGAGACCCTCGCTCCCGTGCCTTTTCCCAACACGCGTGCGGCCCTCCCGTTGCGTCCTGCCAGCGCCCACCTTGGCCGTCTTAGCTGCCGCCATCGAGGCGCGCCGCTGGGGCGTCACCTGGGTGCCTTCAAGCAGCGGCTGGCAGGTGGGGCAGCCTGTTGCAAAGTTGGGGTCCAGAGTGGTCATAGGACCGTGAAGCACTTCCAGGACAGAGAGCCTCAGCTGCATGGACTCAATAGATGCACAACCAAGCTGTAACAAAGCCGATGCACCACAAAGTGCAGCTTGTGCGCAGCAAGAGCAATATCATCGCTCAGATGCGGGTGTGTGAATCCACCCCCTACTGCTCTGCTCAAGTCCAAAGTGAAAGCGCATGCAGCCGGGCTCTCACAGTAGACTGTGCGGTTGGCCATGTCCCAGGACTTGACTGGGCCCTTGCAGCGGCCACACTGGGCGTGGTTGTAGATGTATCTGAAAATATAGTGCAAGAGCACATTATTCGATGGGCCGGCATTGGTGAGGCCTTCCCAGTGCCAGCGAGGCGGTGAACTGCCGATCATATGCCTGCGACGTGCTTCCCACATGCCGCTCTCTTCGCACAAACTACCAAATGCCAACACTCAGACGTTGAGGCATCCGTGATCCCTCACACATGCAAGTGTCACTGCGCGCGTGCGCATGCACACGCATGCACGCATGCGCACACACGCACGCATGCGCACACACGCACGCATGCGCGCACACGCACGCACACGCATGCACACGCACGCACGCACATGCGCACACGCACACGCACGCACGCACGCACACGCACGCATGCACGCATGCGCACGCATTCACGCATGCGCATGCACACACATGCACGCATGTGCAAACTCACACACACACACACACACAATAAATATACACACACACTATCACTCTCTCTCTCCCTCTCACCTCCTGGTCCAGGGTTTGCCCAGTATCTTGGCGTCCTCAGGATCAACCTGAAGGAGGGGGGGGGGTCGGATGAAGTTACCATGACAGTCCACGGGATTTTGCCGCCACGCCAATGGAAGCAGCCGGGCGGCAGCTCAAGTCAACCAGATTGGCCTCTCTGTTGTCAGCCACAGATGACATGTTGCCTTGCTTGCCGATGCTAGTGTGCACACCGTGATCAACATCTTGCCCTCAAAAGAATCTGCTGCTGCTCAGCGACATACACTAAATCTGCTAAATTGCATGCTAGCACGTGTTTGCGCATGATGCACGCACACACACACACACACACACACACACACACACACACGCACACACGCACGCGCGCACGCGCGCACGCACGCGTACATACCGTAAGGATGCTGCCGCTGGTGAACCCGCGCTGCAGCAGCTCAACAGAGTGCGCCCACACAGTGTCGAACGCGTCGCGGCTGAGGGTGTTCGCCGGCTGCTCGGGGTGGATGGCCGCCTGAGAGGGTGGCGTTCAACAAGGGCGGTGCTGCTAGTGAGAAAGGAGCAGGGCGCGGCGAGCGTTGACAGCGGCAGGTGTATCATTCTGCGCCCAAGCGGATCTCATGAGTTGCCTTTACTTGGTCTGACACCTCAAGCGCCTCGCGTGCAAAAGCAATGCTCAGAATCCGTCTGCCTGTTTGATTATTGCACGATCATCAGGCCCCCCACCTTGTAGAGCACCTCTGCCCTGTAAATGTTGCCCACACCTGGGTCATGGGATACAAGACGGGAATCGCAGTGGGGATGAGGCAGAGGCTGAGGACTCAAGGGGCAGAGGGCTGTGAGAGGGCTGGCCGGCTGGCTTTCCGCGCGCAAGCGCATGTGCCGTTAACACTCATGTAGGTATGCCCTTGGGTGCGTTGTCGCCACAGAGCCCCTGCCCATGTGCAGACCGGCTGACACGCCTGCACTGTTCACACAACACCCCCCCTCCACCGTCTCTTGCGGCCCTGGCCTCCCCAGCTCACCGGCCATCATGGTTTGGTCCATCAGCACCAGCCCTATCGGCTTCTTGCACTTCTGCACCTGCGAGCAAGACGGAGCAGCGGCAGCCAGGAAGACGACGGCACGCCTTGCGTGAGGCAGGCGCAGGGGTTTTAAAAACTACCAAGGCAAGCCCTCTCAAATAAACAGCTGCCTGCTGGGGCATGCTCCTGGGACTCCCTCGCATCCACAGGCGCTGTGCAGCTGACCCTGGTCTGCTAATGGCACAGCTGGCAGTGCAAGGGGGGGGGGGCGTCAGCAGGGGGAAGCTGCCCACCTTCGCCCAGAGCAGCTCCGGGTCCGCATCCTCCCTCAGGGGGTCTGGGCCAAGCTTGGAGCTCTGGGGTTCGCATCGCAAGGGTGTGGGGCACGGCAGCGGAGGACGGGTTGGGTGACTTTCGCACACCGCAGCCGATTCAAGAGGGTTCTGGGCCCTTGTGCAGCGTCTACGTGAATGGCGGCCTGCTGCTGCTATGCAGCGCACGTTTCGAGCTTGACATGCGGAGCACAAGGCGCTCTGGGATTCGTCTCTGTGTCCAGACCATGCGGGGCTGCCAGACAGCCCGCACCTTCTCATGATACAGCTCCATGCCGCCGTGGGCCACCGTCATGGCGCTCAAGTGCGCCACCAGGCCGTCCCCAGGGTGCTCCAGCCGCAGCCGCGTCGTCTCCCGCGGCGGCTTCTGGGCCTCCTGGGCCGCGGGCATTGTTCGGAACGCGCCTGGCCAGGGGTCGCGCGGTGGCGGACGTTGGGCAAGGTATGGCAATGAAAGGAAGCCATGGGCTGAAACAAATGTCGAAGTGTAAGCAGGTGCGGCGTGAGTCGCGCAGACCCCAGTCGACCCTTCAGCCAGCCCAACCCCTACCAGACATGCCAAAGTGGATATGAACAACGTCTGCGAGCGCGTTGCCCTCTTGGCCGCCCTGCCTCTCCCCAAAAAAGTAGAACAGGTTCTTCCCATGGACCTTGAGGAGACAGGTTGGAGCGAGGCGGGATGCTGATCTCAGGAATGCCTCGCTTCATGGTGTTGAAAACAGGCTGGTTGAGGCTGAGCAAATCACAGGCACAGCAGGCAGCCCGCCCTCAGCCAGGAACGGCTGACCACCCCTGCTAGCCGCCGGCTGCACGGGCTCCCTGACGCTGCACGCATCAGAGGCCCTGGTGGCGGCGTCCGCCACCGCACCGCCCCGGTACCGTGCTGCCCCGCTGTCGAGCTGCCGTGCCGCGTGCTCCGGCCGCCGCGCACCCACCTCAATCCTGGAAAGGGGCTTGCCGTCGATGGCCCTGGCGCCGTCTGCGAAGCGGCCGTTGGGGCTGGTGGCCTTGAAGGCACGGCCGACCAGCAGCTGCCTGTGTGCGTGCGCCACGCGGTGGCACTGGTGGCCCTGTAAGCAGGTGAGGTGGTGTAGCGGGTGCGGAATGGCACACTCATGCGGAGTGAAATGCTGGTGTATGCATTTGTCAATGGAGACAATTATATGCGCTCATGGCAGATGTGCTGCCACCCGCACAGAAACGCAAGCGGGCTCGCCGCCAGGAACTTCAGGGCTCACCTCGACCATCCTGATGTGGACAAGCTGGTGCGCGCCTGGCGCAGGTCCCTGCATGTTGAGCACAAACTTGCTCAGCGCGCTTATGCACGGGTAGGCCGCACAAAACCCTGTTGCAGAGCGCCTCATTGCCCAGGGCCCAGAGTGCAGGGTCCCATTCGCAGCGCCCATCCGGCATGAGCATTCACAGTTGTGCTCACCCGGGGCGACGAGGGCAGGGCAGTCGATGGGCGGTGACCACCACAGCCACGCAGGAGCGCGACGGCCGCTGCCGTCCACCTGGCAACAGCAAATGCAAGCGTTGTAACTTAGCTGTCACGCGGGTGCAAGCCGCAGGCAGTTGATTCCGGCCCGTTGCGCCTGCAGCAGCAAGAGCACTGACCCGCGTGTGTGGCGCTCGGCGCCACACAAAAAAGGTTCACCACAGACAAACGCGCAACTTCACTGAGAACTTATTTTTTGATAGAGCACAATGCGCCTGCTTGGTGCTGCTGTTGAGCGCTCTCACCTTGAGGAGATCAACGCGGTGATCTTTCACCCGCGCCCGCAGCTTGAGACGCTGCAGCAAACTCAAGAAAGTTAGGACGTTGGTGTGAAGTGCATCCGTGTGAAATCACTCATTTGCATGTCGCACTGCAGTGGCAGTTCTCTGTACTCGACTGCCGGCTCACCTGTGCCCGCGCGGTGACGCCCACCTGTGCTGGCACAGGCGAGCGCAAGGGCATGCTGCAACATCAAACAACCTGCTCAAATGTGTTTGAATGCCCCCGACCCCTTGCAAGCCGTTACCCAAATGTTCTATACAACTGCTCCCTGATGTGCGGCAGGTTGCTTTGTTAAGGAGGCCGGGCAGCTCTCACAATTTGGTATCAGAGCCCAGCGGCCAGCCTGGCAGTGCCCCTGAGAGGTGCGCCTGTGCACCAGTGTAAAGGGCCAGCTGCCCATCACGCCATGTTTGACTGGGATGTTTTGCGGATGGATGCGCAGCATCCTGTAGAGCAGGCCCAGCGCCGCCTCCGCCTCCCGCCTGGGCGGCCTGCTGCCCCTCCTGCTGGCGCGCTCGCCGGCCCTGCTCCACCTAACGTGTAGAGCTGCAGACACTGGAAAACGGCAGCTTCTGGCTGCTCCAGATCGTGCCCATTTGCTCCAAGATGCTGGACGCCCTCATTGTCATCGCTGCCACGGAGCCGGGCGTCATGTTCGGCGGCCCCCTCGGCACGGCGTTCCCGCTGCTGGCGCTGCCGGACCCTGGCGCGGCCGATGCCCGCGGGCGCGCGCGACGTCCGGGGCGCGCACGCGGGCTGCCTGCTCTGGCCCCTGTTGGCTGGCATCCCCTGGCGCATGCAGCCGCGTGTGCTGACCTTGATGCTGGAGGGGCTGACGGGGAAGCACGACGCCGGCTTGTTGATGGTGGATCTGAAGCTGCACAACATCGGCCTGCTGGACGGGGTGAGCTGGGAGGCCCGTGAGTTCAGGGCCGCCGCACAGGGTGCGCACGAGTTTGTATGTCATTAAGCCACGTTGGCTGCTAGTTGGCTCGTCGCCGTCCTCCCACCATGATGCAGTTGTGCGGCACCGGCAGACCGTGCCACTGAACTTCAACGTCTAAAACCCTCATGCTGCCGTCCGCACGGCGCCGCGTAATCCTCTGCACAGCCCACCAAAACCAACTGCTGCTGCGGTAGTAAGGTGTGAAGGCTGGAGCAAAGCCCATTGGACCCTGAAACCTCTCAATCCCAAACGATTATCATAATCAAGACAATTTGTCTCTGCGTTTACAGTGGCGTAGTTGCAACACTGGCAGTGGCGCAAACCTGACATTGTCACTGATCAGCCTCCTGCCTGTGCAGCACAACTATTTCGTTCCAAGCTGCTCTCTTATGATATCGTGTACCTTTGCACCTTTACTCTCACAAACATGGAGCGCCTCACGATTCGCGGCATGCTCGAGAGCTCGTGCGCCGAGATCCCTGGCAACGTGATCGAAACCATCCTCGGCATGGGCGCCGGAGTTATTCAGACAATCAAAAAGCTCATGCAACGCGTCGAAAATGCTATCGGCGTGCTGCCAGGGCAGATCAGAGGGCTGCGCGAGAAGCGCAGGGCAGGACGACTCGACGAGGCCACCTCGCTTGAGGAGCTAGAGGTGCACCTCAGCGAACTTGTAAAGCTCAGAGATGACCTGAAACATACCCCCTGCACTGCCAAGGGTTATGGTTGGTATAGCAACGAGCAATTTGGCAGGGAGCACCCGGACGACGCGCTTCCCGCCCTCATACAGCTGACGCGCGTCAAGGACGCCACAGAGCGCTACCAAGGTGCGTGTGTGCGGTACTGGACCTGCGGGCACAAGCATGAGCGTCGCTCACATATGCACGTCAGCGTCTTGGTCGCGGTGCCTCCGAGGTTAGTTGTTGACATCCATGCGACTCTGCCGCAGCAATTGCCTCGTCAGCCGATTGCAGTTTGGCAGGCCCGCCTGCATTCTGCAGCAGGGCACCTGTCAGTTGCATGGCACCGCAACTTCTGATACTGTGTTTTTGTCATCCACCTGTTGATTCCATTATCAACTGCACTCACACATGAACGTCTGAATGCGCCCAAATTTGCAGGACACGAGACAGAGCAGGTGGCGGACATGCACATCCTGCGGCTGCCCGGCCTGCTTTTCCTCCTCCTGTGGCTGTACGGGATCGTGGTGCGTGGCTGCTTGCAACAAGGAACACTGTAAATGGTGACAATGCCAGCACCTCGCATGCATCGCATCTTCCACAACTAGCGGCCTGCCTGTTGCTGCGCTCGCCGCCACTGCAGTGAGTGCTGGTGCCGACGCCTGCGTGAGCTTGTGTGTGACTCCAGCCGCCCCTCTTTGCTACCGAACAGAAGCCGCCACCCGAGCGCCAGCGCTCCCCGCCCCAGCGTGCGCCCTCAAATGCTGTGCAAAGTTTCCCCCCATCCTTCCTATGCACGCACGACACCCCCGGGTCCCAGTGCGGCGTGCTTCCCCCTCTGACGTGCAAGGAGGGCCGCCAGGCCGCCAGCGGCGAGACGGCGGCCCCTCCCGGCCAGCTGGCGCGGCGGAAGCCGCAGCCGCTGCCGCGGCCCCTGCAGCAGCAGCAGCAGCAGCAGCAGCAGCAGCAGCAGCAGCAGCAGCAGCAGCAGCAGCAGCAGCAGCAGCAGCAGCAGCAGCAGCAGCAGCGACCGCAGCAGCAAGACGCCACGGCGGCCCTGGCAGACGCCATCGCCACCATGAAGCAGCTGAGGATCCAGCCCCTGCCCAAAAAGCCCATCAACAGGCCCGAGGACGTGGGCAGCATCGAGGACCTGGTGAAGAGCATCCAGGACATCAGCCTCTGAAGCACCCGAGGCGGCCTTGAAAGGCGCCTGCCCGGACGGGCTGCTGCATGTGTGTGGCGGGCGTGCGGTGTGCTGTGCCGTGCGCCCCTCACACGCCGCGCGCCTGGGGCCCTGCGCCCTGTGCTCAAGCCACGTACACTGCGACCAGCATCGAGGACCTGGTGAAGAGCATCGAGGACATCGGAATCCACAACCCCTGAGGCGGCTGCCGGCCTTAGCGCGCCTGGTCTGCCGCGCCGCCGCACGCCGCGCGCAGCGGCTCGCGGCGGGTGCGTGGCGTGCTGCATTGCGTGCACTCTGCCCCGCGGGGCATGGCTGTCCCGCGTGCGCCACGCCCCGCGTGCGCCACGCCCTGCGTGCGCCACGCCCCGCATGCCACGCCTTGCGCCCTCAGGGGGCAGGCAGCCCGCTGCGCCCCATGCTCCGCGCAGCGCCGCCACACACACTATTTTCTGATACGCCGCCGGCCAGCCACTGCTGAATGTGCAGTGGCGCACCAGTTCCCTGGCCTGCGGCAGCAGGCGCGCTCGATTGCATGCAGCGGGTCGGGTGTACCATGAGGTTTGCATACCTGGCTGCGCAGCGGCAATGCAGCTCTTGGGCATCAGCTCCACTTCTCAGCAACCTCAGCCGTCGCTCCCCTGCACAGCCAGTGATCCCCGCAAGGCCAAGCTCCGGCTTTGCGCGCCGCGCTGCTTGCAGTCCTGGCGCCGGCCGCCCTGCCGCCCTGCGCCTGCTGCTGCCACTGGATGTTTGGGTTAGCGTCCCTGGGTGACCCCGGCACAATCAAGTTGCCTCGCGTCTTTTGTAGGTAGCTGATTAACTAACGGATGAAGCTGCTTTGCAGTTGGCTTGAAGCCGTGCCTCATGGAGTTGAGAGAGTGGGCTCAAACAAGAATTGCCGGGCTGCTACATGCGAGCCCCGCCGCCTGCTCCAGAGCTGTGGCACCAAAAAGCAGCTCGCTTAGCCGTGACAACCATCAAAGTTCTCTGCCTTTGGCTCTTTTCCATTGCCAACACACACTGAATCTTTTGGCGCTTTCTTGCGGCAACCATGAGACTGTGGAAGTGTGTCCCATCTTTGATGCTTTTTCATCTCCGTCGTCCTCGCGGCTCAGCATGCTGCACCAGCACCGATCACACTGCCCCGTCATAGTATATATGCATTCGCTCTAGGCGGTCACGCAGGGTAGGTGTATATGCATGCTGTAATGGTGATGCTGACGCTGGTCGTACGACGACAGACAAGCAGCACTCATTGCATGAGTTTTCAGAGGCGGCGCGCGCCCAGTGACGACACATTTCCCAGGCGCTGCTTATTGGTGAGGCAGCATCCGTGGATGGACTCATCTTCGGGCTGTTGCGTCATTGTACATGTAACAATGATATAGCTGGCATGATGGTGGTTCTGACACAAGGCTTCAGCATTGTGCAGCCGGCCCAGCTCGCAACTCTGTCACGATTATCATGTCGATCATGCGGTTGACTCATTGACGTTGCGGGCCGTTCACATCAGTCATGCCACTCGCACATTTGGCAACGACCGCTTCGGTGCTGTTAGGCAATACAAGCTGCCGATGTTTTGTCGAACCTGCCGGTATTCCCCTTGCGAGGCTCAGAACACACACGACAGTCTTGCGGCACGATCTGCCTGCAATCCGAACTCAAACCTGGGAGCCTTCTGTTCTCTGATACCAATTCTTTATCATACTTAACGGGTGGTTGTGCGTTAGGGCTGCCGGCGCTCATCGCTGCCTCGTGTATCTTGATCTCACTTACACACTCTCAAGTGGTCACGCTGCGGGCCGTTCCGCTTGCCTGTGTGAATGCTCTGTATGGGTAGAATTATTGAACGACAAACTCTTGAGCCTCTGTATCTGGCACAGGCAGAGGGGCATCCCTGAAGTTGGCCTTGCTGCCTGTTGCCACCCCTCTGCAGCGGCGACAGCGTTTTGGTCAGCAGCCACAGCAGCGGTGGCCTCCCAGCACACGGTGTGGCCCAGTGCTTGTTGCGTGTCTCGCAGGTTGATTCTGTCCACGCCATCTGGTTGCCATTGAAACGAAAAATCAGCAGCAGCAGCAGCAGCAGCAGCAGCAGCAGCAGCAGCAGCAGCAGCAGCAGCAGCAGCAGAAGAAGAAGAAGAAGTGCCAGGAGCAGCAGCGGCAGAAGACCCCGTCATGGCAAACTGGGCGCGAGCGCATCTTTCGGGGCCAGCATCTTCTGTCGCAGGTCCAATTTCAGCCTGGGCCACTGCAGGAGTGAGAGCTATGGGCATGGATTATGATTTGCTGGCACTAGCACATGCTGCAGAAGAGTCGATCCGCCAGCACAGGGACGCCATCAACAAGCAGTCGCCGCCACCAAAGATACGCACCCTGAGCGGCGGCTTTGAAGTCGCCCTGGATGGTGGGTGGCTGACTTACCAGGCACATGTTTTCTTGTCGTTTGTCATCCAGCAGATTTTGCCTCCATGCGAATTTGGAGGCAGCAATCTCCTACGTGAAATTGCATGGGACTGCAGGTGTTTCGCCACCCGCAGCTCTTCTTCCTTTTTCCATCAGTTGCAGTGCGATGTCGCTGCTGCTGGCATCCTCACCTTCCTGCGCTGCCTGTTTGCTCCTGGTACCTGCGCGCAGTCTTAGGCCCCATGTCCATAGGCATCCTGAGGCCCAGCTAGGGCTACTTGCCCAGTGAGTAAGGGGTGCCAGGGGGCCCTCGGGAGGAGGAGGGTGGGGCTGCAGCATGAGACTGCAGCGTCAGCACGATCGCTGCGGGCTTTGGTCTCCTTGCCGCTGTTCCCACCGAGCCATGGGCCCAGTCGAGCGCCTCCACCCTCCGGGAGGTACAAGCGTCCCCCATTGCTGCGCGCACGGGG
>NW_014013341.1:2489-10416 GCF_000611645.1 Monoraphidium neglectum | reverse complement strand
GGGGGGGGGGGGGGGGGGCTTGGCTGCTTGTTTCTAGGGCGTTGGCTCGAGCGCTCCACCCCCCTGACTGCCGTCTGGCGCTCGCCACCGACCCCCGCATCAGGTCGTGCCTACTTCATAGGGGACCCGGGCCAGCTGAGGTACCGACCAGAGGACCCGCTCGCCTTGCTTGGCAAAGGCCTCAGCTCAAACGTGTTCAAGGGCCGGCTGTACGTGACCCCCACGTTCATCATCGACGTCGCGGTCAAAGTGCAAGACTTCGAGATTACGCAGGAGGCCGAGGTGCTGGCGTTCGCCTGCCGCCTCGGCGGCCTGCTGCCCCTCCTGGCGCGCTCCCCCACCCTTCGCACCACCTTCCGCGTCGAGCTGCAGCCCATGCAGGACGGCGGGTTCCGGCTGCTGCAGGTCAAGGTGCTGTGCCCGGAGATGCTGGAATCCCTCCTCCAAAAGGGCAGCACCGTCCCTGGCAGCCGCCGCATGCCGCTGCAGCTGCCGGACCTGGAGCGAAAGATGCCCGAGGGCGCGCGCGACGTCAAAGGCACGCGGGCGGGCTGCCTGCTGCGCCCCCTGTCTGCTGGCATCCCCTGGTCCGATCAGTGGTGCGTGCTTGTCTCGGTGCTGGAGGGGCTGCCAGACCTGCACAGCGCCGGCTTGGTGAAGGGTGACCTGAAACTGGACAACATTGGCCTGCAGTACCACGGGGTGAGCCCGGGAGGCCGGGCGCAGGGCCCCGCACAGCCAGCTCTGGCATTGTGGAACACGCACCTGGGCGTGTCAGGATGCAGCGGCTTTACTTGGTGGGGGACAGATTGCAGCAAGCCAAGGACTTGAACTCTGTGCAAACGCGCGCCCCTCCTCTTCACAAATCGTTGTGTGCACAGCGCCTGCAGGCTGTGCTGCTGGACTTTGACAAGTGCTACATTATACCGAGGGCGCCAGAGGACGCCGGCAGCTTCGTCTCTGTGCAAGGGTGTTCTGAGGAGACCATGGCACCAGAGCTGGACGCCAAGCGCTTGCAGCCGTCCCCGGCGTCCGACGTGTTTGCGTTCGGCATCGTCGCGCTGCAGCTGGTGCTGGTGCAGCGGGAGGCCATGGCGCTGCGCGAGGCGGTCAGGGTGGCGCACGCGAGCAACGACCCTGTCAGCGCCCTGGACAAAGTGCTGGGCGGCCTGGGTGTGCCCAACCTTGTGAAGGACTTTGTCCTTCCATGCCTCCACAAGGACCCGGCGCACAGGTGATTGGGCGCACGCAGCTTTGCAGGTCGTCGGGCTGTCACAGAGGGATGGTGTTGGGCACGTGCTGGGCGCCAGGCTGCCCAGCTGGGAGTCGCTGACCGCAGGGGTTGAGCCAGCTGGGGTCACTGCTCAATCAAAACAAGAGTTTGCATTGCTCTGGCAACAGTGTGCAGGAGGACCCATCTGGGCGGCGCACACCGTCACAGTGTGCAGTGAGACACGGTCTCTCAGTCTCTCGATGTTCCCAACATGAAAGCTTTCCATATTGCCCGTCCCCCGCCCCCCCAAAAGCAAAACAAATTCTACACTCCCGTCCCCTTGCCGCAGGCCAGCGGTGTGGCAGCTGCTGAAACACCTGGAGGAGCTTCAGGATTTCGAGCTCATGGACGAGCGCCTGACTTTCGAGCTGGGCTGGCGCCACGAGGAGGTCAAGCTGCGCTGGTTTGTGCTGCTGTGCGCGCGGCGGGAGAAGGACCTGGCCGACGGCCGCGCGACCGAGGGCGGCGCAGGAGGGGGGGCGGTCGCGGCGCAGCTCAGGTCAACCCGGTTTGAGCTTGCAAAGGACGAAGTCGCTGCTGAGAAAGCGAAGGTTGACGGCCTAAGGATGATGGCTTTGGAATTCGTCAAGCCCCTGTTGCCTGTAAGGTTGGAATGAAGTTATGGCCACCAGCGATCTCGCTGATTAGGTGTGCTGCACAGCTTGTCACCTCACAGGTTGCCACATACTCATTCAGTATCACTTCGCCCCCCTGATCACGCCACACGTGGTGTCCAAAAACAATTAGGTCAGTAGGGGCAGGCCCAGGAACGCAGCAGATAGAGATTGCGCTGCCAAGGATGCTGACTATGGTTAAAGGGACGTTTGAAGTCCAACTCCCTGGCAACATCAGCGTGGCTTGCTTTCTTGACAACACTGTTGCGTCCCATGTGTTGGCCCTGCTATGCTTTGGCTGCAGGCGCAAACGCGCTGGCACTGCAATCCTGCCAGCAATTAGTAGTGCTGACTAGCTAGCTGGCATTGCCACAATGTACAGACAGTGCAGAACAGCCTTCTGATAAAAAATTATATGTTCCATGGCCACCGCGTCCCTTACCCAACCTGGCACATCCATCGTGCCGAATCCCACCACAGAACAGCAGCAGTGCGCGGGGCAGTACGGTGCCGCCGGCCAAGAGCATGGCTCTTGCCTGAATTTAAAATTCGCACCTGAATGTACCCTCGTTAGATAATTATACATCTCTACGGCAGATATGTCCCAGCTCACGATCAACGACGTGCTCAGCTACGCGTGTGCTGGGATCCCGAACTCCGAACGTCTGATCGACACCATCCTCGCCAAGGGTGCTGCAGCCTTGCGGGCGGTTCGAAAGCGCATAGCATACGCGCGAGGTGCCATCCGCGAGCTGCCGGAGGAGATCTTGTTTCGGCGCGAGAAGGCCGCGGAGGGCGGGGATGCCGAGGAGGCCCAGGACGCGACAAACGAGGCAGATGCTCTGCAGCAGAAGCTAGATGAGCTAAGGCGTGTCCATGATGCCGTGAGCAGTGCTGGCTGCTTGGCGGAGGGGGTGTTCTCGTACAGTGAGGCGAGGTTCGGCCTCGAGCCTGCCGACAAGGTGCTCCCCATGGTCGCGAGCCTTATCGACCTCGTGGACGTAACGCAGGAATATGCAGGTGTGCACCATAACGGGCCCGCCGGGCCCGCTGGGGACCAGGGGAAGCGTGGCGGCGCCGCCCACCAGCGCGGGGCCGGGCTGCGTGTGGCGCAGTGCACCCCGAGGTTACGGTGCAGGCACTGCAGAGACAGTGCTCGTGCCCGTGCCGCTGTCGCCAGACAGAGGATCGTTCGGCGAGCAGAGTGTGCATGTCAGTTTCTGTCTTTTTACGTGATGCTGTCTGACGTACAAACCTGCAAATGCTGATCCCATCCACTCTGTCACCACCCTCGTGGGCCATGCACTCCTCCCCTGACCCCCAATTCGCCACTCCTTGCAGCCCATGCTGCAATAGGAGAAGCGGACGAGCACATCGCGTGCCTGCCAGGGATGCTTTTCCTCCTGCTTTGGGTCTACGTGATATACGTGAGTGGCTGCAAGCAAGAGCGGGTGGTGGTCCTGTCTAGATCTAGTATGTCGCACATTGCTCCAAGGGTTGCAGAAGCGCTTGTGCCTGGTATGCTCTTGCCCTCACCCCTGCACATCACCGGGGCTGATGCACGGGTTTGCACGCAAGTGGAAGGCGCCGGCTGCTTGCTCCAAGCCATGCAGGAGCAGCTACCTGCACCTCGTTGTCGCAAAGAGGGCGGCTCCCTCTAACGGTGATCTGAAAACAAGGTTGCAGCTGTATGCAGAGGGCGGGCGCCTTTGCGACCCTCCTCCCCCCTACCCCTCCTTCCTGTGCAACCACATGGTACATTCCTCGTAGTACGGAACGCTGCCGGATCTGTTAAGCCGGGAGGGCCAGGATGCAGGCGGCGAAGATCCAGCGGCTTCTGGCGAGCCGCTGGCGCGGCGGCACCTGCGGCCGCTGCCGCGGGCCCCGCAGCAGCCGCAGCCGCCGCAGCAGCCGCGGCCGGCGCAGAAGGACGTCTCGTCGGCCCTGGAGGATGCAATCGCAGCAATGAAGGTCATGCACATCAAGCCCCTGCCCACCAAGCCCATTGACAAGCCCCGAGGACGTGGGCAGTATCCAGGACCTCATTGAGAGCATCAACGCCATCAGCCTCCAAAGCTCCCGAGGCGCCAGGAGGCCTTGAAAGGCGCCTGCCCGGACGGGCTGCTGCATGTGTGTGGCCGGCGTGCGGCGTGCTGCGCCGCGCGCCCCTCACACGCCGCGCGCCTGGGGCCCCACGTCCTGTGCTCAAGCCACATACACTGTGCCACGCCCCGCGGCCGGCCCCCTGTGCCTGATTGTCCCGTGCCCCGTGCACGGGGCGCCCTGCGCCGTGCGCCCTGCGCCGTGCGCCCTGCGCCGTGCGCCCTGCGCCGTGCGCCGTGCGGCGTTCCCGTTTGCCCCCTCGCCCCAGGCCCCATGCCCCACCCATTTCCTCGTGCCCCGCAACCTGCGCCCCGCTCAGTGCCGTGGCTCGCCAGCGGCATGTCATATGGCTTGATGTGTGCAAGACGAAGCTGGCCGTATACTCCTGGATGCACAGGGGCGCTTCAGCGAGCTCTCTGGCCTGCAGTGCTCGGCGCTCATTTGCGCTGCAGCCGGGTGGCTGCGCTGCAGAGATAATGCATGCGAGCCGCGACACCCCTGCGGAGCCATTGGCACGCAACTGTTATTTCGCGTCAAGCCAAGCAGTCTCGTGCGCTGTGGTGGTTGCCTGGCGTCGCTTTTCGCATGGCGTCGGCTGTCCTGCCATACTGCGGCCATGGTCCCTGCCACTGCCGCGTGTGGGGCGGCTTTTCTGTGTGCCCCTTGCCCGGGTTCCCTGGTCACTGATTTGTACGTAGCCATGTGCCGTTTCTAGTTCAAAAGCGAACTGCCGCGTGTGCGGTCAACCTCAAGCCATGCAGTACTTGTGTTTGTAAGTAGACTCAAAATTGCAGGGCTGTCTGCCTGGCGCAAGCCCCTGCTGCCTGGTCAACCACCTCGGCGTGAGCCAGCCGCTCGCTTGGCCTGCAAAACTTCTGTGGTCCTCTGTGCTTGCTAAATGCCAGCACACACTGGCTGTGTTTTCATGTCTGCGGCAACCATGGCAAATGTGCCCCACCATCACTGCTGTCGTCACCCGCAACTTCCAGCTGAGCGCATGTGTTGCGCCAGCAAGAAACACACTGCCTTCCCATGGTATGTATCCGCCTGCTATAGGCTGTTGAAGTGAGTGTGTATGTATGCACGTGTCACACATGGTGATGCTCAGGCTGGGCGCACGATCACAAACAACCTCAGGCCTCACTGCATAAGTTTGCAGAGGCGGCACCCACCCAGTGAATGGATTCCTAGGGCGCTGCTCGTGGCCGCAGCATCCGTTGATGGACTCTTGTTGGGGCTGTTGAATCATGGCGCATGTAACTATAATTTACCGTAGCTTGCATGATGGTGGCTTTGACAAAGGCCTCAGCATTGTGCAGCGGGCACAACTCGCAAAGCCGTCATGCTGATCATGCGGATGACATTGCCGGCCATGCACATCAGTCATGCCAATGAAACACATGGCAAAGGCCGCTTCAGCGCATGCAGGCAATATAACGCTCGACCCTGCCAATTTAGTACTTTCAATATGCCTATTGCGAGGCTCAGAACACACCCGATTTTGCGGCACGATCTGCCTGCAATTCGCGCTCAAATCTGGGAGCACCCTGACCTGTGGAACTAGCTAGCTTCTCATCAAACCAAGAGGGTGGGTGTGCTTCAGGGCTGCCGCCACCCATCGCTGCATGCTGTATGTTGATCTCACTGACGCACAGCGAAGGGGTGAAGCTGCAGGCCGTTCGGCCTGCCTGTGTGGATGTTCTGGAAGTGCAGAGTCAATAATTGAGTAATATGTTGAGCCTCCCGCAACCGGCACATGCAGAGGGGCCATCCCTGACCTTGGCCTTGCTGCGACGCGTCGTGCCACCCCTCTGCAGTGGTGCGTTGGTCAGCAGCCATCGCAGCGGTGACCTCCCTCCTCTCGTCCAAAGCTTGAGTGTGGCCCAGTGCTGCTCAGGTGTCTCCCAGGCGGGTGCTGCCAACACCGCCTGGTTGCCATCAACACAAAACCAGCAGCAGCAGCAGTAGTGTCTTCACAACTGGCGAGCGATGTCCGCAGCTGCAGCTGCAGGCAGCAACAGGCAGTGCCAGGTGGCGACCGCGCGTGGACAACACCAGGATCCCCTTGCCAAATTCGCAAGCCATGCTGCCGTCGCTGCTCCTGCATGATCGGACTGACGCCGACAGTGGCGGCGACCCCACGGCCGCCGCTGTGCCAGAGGGCATCAGCAACGCCGACATCCTGACAGCCATCTTTGAGCGGCTGCCACAGGGCGAGCAGTGCGTGACGGTCGGCGCACTCAGTCGCCGCTGGCGGCAATGGGCAGCACTCAAGCGCACTTCCCTGAAGACGCAGCCCTGCAACAGCCAGCCTTGGTGGGTCTGGCCCGCACGGTTGCGCGTATCGCTTCCAGTGGACTTCGAGCCGCCTTTGTGGTCTATGCAGGCGGCGTGGCCCGAGCTGACCTCCACGCAGCGCTGGTTTGCGGCCTGCCTTGCTGCGGGCCGCGGTGACGTCGAACCAGTGCAGTGGGCGAAACAACGGGGGAACAGTGATGACAGGGCAGTCTGCTGCGCTGCAGCGGGCGGCGGTCATTTGGAGGTCCTGCAGGCGGCGCACGAGGCTGGGTGGCCCTGGGACGCATGTACATGCCTAGCGGCAGCAAGACATGGTCGCGTCGACGCGCTGCGCTGGCTGCACGAGGCGGGATGCCCCTGGGATGAAAGGACCTTTGCGGCACTGGCAAAGTTTGGCGACCTCGGAGCGCTGCGCTGGCTCCGTGAGGCCGGCTGCCCATGGAACTCCTTAGCGTGCGAGGCGGCGGCAGAGTTTGGCCATCTCGAGGCCCTGCGCTGGCTCCATGAAGCCGGGTGCCCTTTGGGCTGCGGGCTTGTCGATGCAGCCGCGGAGGGGGGTCATCTGGAAGTGGTGCGCTGGGCGCGCAGTGTCGGCTGCCACTGGACCCAGTGGACGTGCGATTGTGCAGCGTTTAGCGGCAACAGTGAAATTTTGCAATGGGCGCGGTCTGAGCAGTGCTGCTGGGACCAAAACACGTGCGTGATGGCTGCACAGAACGGCCACTTGGAGCTGCTGCGCTGGGCACATGGCGCTGGCTGCCCGTGGGATGAATCGACATGCAGCGCAGCTGCAGGTCAGGGTCACTTGGAGCTGCTGCGCTGGGCACATGGCGCTGGCTGCCCATGGGATGCATTGACATGCAGCGCGGCTGCGGCCGGGGGTCACTTGGAGCTGCTGCGCTGGGCACACGGCGCCGGCTGCCCATGGGATGCATTGACATGCAGCGCGGCAGCAGGTCAGGGTCACTTGGAGCTGCTGCGCTGGGCACACGGCGCCGGCTGCCCATGGGATGCATCGACATGCAGCGCGGCAGCAGGTCAGGGTCACTTGGAGCTGCTGCGCTGGGCACACGGCACCAGCTGCCCGTGGGATGCATCGACATGCAGCGCGGCAGCTGGTCAGGGTCACTTGGAGCTGCTGCGCTGGGCACACGGCACCGGCTGCCCGTGGGATGCATCGACATGCAGCGCGGCAGCTGGTCAGGGTCACTTGGAGCTGCTGCGCTGGGCACACGGCGCTGGCTGCCCATGGGATCAGCACACGTGCAACCAGGCAGCGCGCAATGGTCAACTGGACGTGCTGCGCTGGGCAAGAAATGCCGGTTGCCCGTGGTATTGGCGTGAATGCTTGCTCATAGCTTTCATGTTCAAGCACAGCGATGTCGATGCTTGGATTCAATCTCAGGTGGACTAGTTATGCACTGCAGGTTACCACATGGCTGCCATTGTGGCTCATGCGCCTTACAGCAGGCACGAGAGCTTTTCCTCTTGGTCAACTGTGTGAACGCCGTGGCGCTAAGCTGGCTGGGATGGCGAGGAGGTGAACTCAAGTCTGGTGCAGGCAACCGCTGGTCGTGTTGGCATTGTAATAGCTCAAAAATTGTGGCCTGCGCTTGGGCGAATGCAAACTGTGCTGGGG
>NW_014013341.1:0-1589 GCF_000611645.1 Monoraphidium neglectum | reverse complement strand
TGTGTCAAATGCAGCGCGGGGTTGGACGTCCAATTCTTGCCGCTTCAGCTCTCGTGACTTCGAGCCGGCATCCCTGGCTGGGAGGCCTGATTACCTTAGATTGGCTTGGGTTGCAGTGCAAAAGGTTCAAAAAGGGCTTTCGATGCACTGGCAGGGATTAGCAGGACTGAAGGCTGTGTCGTCACCCAGGCACCGCCCAGCTCCCATGCCCTGCTGGCTGTGTACTTTCCCAACCCAACCTTCCCCTGCACGTTGCACGTCGCACAATCGTCTCCGGAAATGCATGCTGATTAGCACTTATAACTCCACGCAGCAACTCACACGCCCTGCGAGCAGCCAGATCATTCGGCCAGATCAGCACAGCGATGTATGACCCATATGCCTTCGCTCAGGGGCCGCCTGTGGGCGTCCCTGGAGGCTCTGCGCCCTGGCAACAGCCCGTAGCCTTCGCGGCGCCCGCTCCACCCATGCCTCCTCCCATGGGCGTCTACGGGGGCGGAGGCGGGGGTGGTGGGGGTGGTGGAGGCGACTTCGACGAGCCCCGGACGATTTTTATCAGCGGCTTCCCGCCGGACGTGAAGGAGCGGGAGCTGAACAACCTGTTCCGGTTCCTGCCGGGCTACCAGGCCTCGCAGATGAACTGGAAGAACGGACAGGCGAGAGGGATAAATACGTCGAGACGGGGGTCATGTGTACGGACCAAGGCGGCTTGGTCATGCTGGTGCCTGCGGCAGGTGCCACTGTGGCGCACCGCTCCCTCATTGCCCACTGCACCCAACCAACCTCACGGCATTCGCCATCGCCAACATCACACGCCTCAACCCACGCACTTCGCCATCACGCACGTGCCCCTGCCGCACTTGGTCGCTGCCGTGCCGCACGCGTCCGATCTTGGGGCGACGCACCGCAACACGAGCACAGGCGCAAGGATTTGCACTTTTCGCCGACGGCAACTCAGCGCGCACTGCGTGCGGCACCATGTCGGGCCTGCCGTAAGCACTCGCGCCACCCGGGCGCGCGCACCCCGCGCCATCTACCCGCAGCGACACGCGGCACCGCTCCCGCATGCAAGCACCCCTGGGGCCCCGGCCGCGCCTCGGCGGCCGGCCATGGTGACTGCCCTACAAAGCCGATGCCTCGCACGCCGCCCCTGCACTTTTCCATGATGCAGATTTGATGATGGGGTCACGCTGCGCGCCGAGATGGCCCGCAAGGTGCGGCGCCTGCGCAGCGAGCAGGCGCAGGAGCCCGGGCCGACTCTGACGGCCGCTGCTGACCCCACGAACCCCCTGCTTTCGAGCTCTCCAGTTGTCCTGTTGGTGCCGCTCAATCATGGTCACAGCCTCTTGGCTCGAATCCTCCAAACCTCACCTGTCCTAGGCGTGACATTGCTGGGTGGGGATGCTTGGCATGCTGTCGTTCACATGCTGATCTGTATGCCATCCCCTTCTCCCAACGCATTGTCACCACCGCAGAACATGTACATCCAAGACGGCGCCCCCCCTCCCAGCGGCGGCCCCAAGCGCCTGCGCACAGGCCCCGGCGACTTTGACGGCGGCGGCGGCGGCGGCGGCGGGCCCTACGGCGGC
>NW_014013342.1:29379-32860 GCF_000611645.1 Monoraphidium neglectum | reverse complement strand
GTGGCGGACAATGCGGGATCTGCCGGGCGCCTGGGGCACCTGGCTAGGGACGAAATGAGCTGCGGCAGCCCGGGGGCGGGGATTGATGGGCACACCAAGCGCACACCAAGCTGACAAGGGGATGCACCCCCCCCCCCATCGCGTCAGCGCACAGCCTGGGGGCCGGCGCCGCCTGAAGAACCATTCCTGTCCATGCACGCCTACGCACACATTCACAGACATTATCGGGCGCACATGCACACACGCGCTTGCGTGTACATACACACGTGCCAGCACGTGCACACGCGCACACACACACACACACACACACACACACACACACACACACACACACACACGCATGCGCGCGCATGCGCACCTGCGGCAGGATGAGTCCGAGCAGCACTGCGGCGTAGGTGGTCTCGTGCAGCCCAAAGGCCAGGTAGGCCGCCACCCCCAGCTGCGTCACGTCGATGGTGGACACGCAGATCCACTTGGCGGTGTCCACGCCAAACGCCACGGGCAGCGACTGCAGGCCCATCGCGCGGTCGCCCTGGCGGTCGTGTGAGTGGAGGGGGTGCGCGGGTGGTGGGCGGAGGGGTTGAGCAGGAGCGATTGGGAACAGGAAGGGTTTGAAGTTGAGCGTGAGGCAGGGGACCAAGGAGAGCCAGGACAAGAGCTGGGGTGCTGCAAGGGGGCGAGGGACGGAGCCAGGCGGGGGCGGGAGGGCTGCGGTCCCAGGGCACTGTGTGCACGAGCTCGCGTGGCCCCCGCACCCCTCCCAAGCCGCGGTCTCGTGTGGCTCCAGGACCAAGCCAGGGGGGGGGGGCTGGGCTGTGAGAGCTTTGGAGGACAAGCAGGCCCCGCGCAGTTGAGCCCACCTCGATGGACTTGAAGTCGTTGACGATGGCGATGCCCAGGCCGGCCAGGGAGTAGAGCACGGTCAGCACCATGACGTCAGCAGACAGGGTGCCGAACAGCGCCTGGCCGCCGTCATCATGGGGGGGTTGGGGGGCAGGGTGACGCTTGGTGATGCGCTGCGTGCACTGAATTGGTGCAACCTGTTCACACGCCGCCGGCCACATTGGGAACTTGCAAACCGAAATTTTGCAGTTATTGCGATGGTGGGGCTGCGGTGAGCCATGGCGCGGTGCAAAGGCGCGAGACCTCACCTGACCAGCCCACCAGGGCAGGGCAATGTAGCTGCTGCCGAGGGCGTAGTTGCCTGCCCAGCCGCTCTGCTTCAGCTTCAGCGGCGGCGCGCTGCGCAGGGCAGGGCAGAGGGGCAGGTGCGATGTCGCTCTGACTCTCAGGAATACACACTGCAACGCATGTCCTGAAGCAGCCTGTCACGCTGCTGGCACTCGCCGTCCACGCAGAGCCAAAACTGTAGACACAAATAGAAAGTGGGTTGATCAATCAACCACACCCACCGCTGCCACCATCGCAGCGCCTGGTGACACTGCCACCCTGCCCCGGCCACGTTCCGACTGCTGCTGCGGCTGTGCCAATCCGGCGCGCCATGTCGCCGCTGTCACGACCACTGCACCCCCGCTGCCATCCCTGAGAGTCATCACACCTGTAGATGTAAGAGATGAACGAGCCAAACACAGCCAGGCCAAACAGGATGGGCGTCTCGTGGCCGGCCCACACGTCCAGCAGCGCGGCGGTGCCCAGGCCGCCGGCCAGCAGCGCCAGGAACTGAGTCACCACCTGCTCCTCAGTAATCTTGCCTGGGGGACGGGGGCGAGGGCGGGCGGTGCGTGTGACGAGGGTGGGGGCGGGTGATGTGCAAGGGGTGCAGGCAGCTGGTTGAAGGCGCGGGAGCCAGGCCAGTCGGTTGATCGCAAGCGGTTGACATGCAAGCATACGCATCGAGACGTGTCACGTATCAAGCTTGCGCCTCCTCGCCCAATCCTACTCGGCTTTCCCCCAGGCCGCGAACTGCACAACTGACGTGGCAGATCTCAGATCACCACACAGCCCACCTGAGGGGATGGGCCTGTAGGGCTCGTTGATGGCGTCGATCTCCCGGTCGTAGTAATCGTTGATGGTCTGCGTGTAGCCGGTCAGGAACGGGCCGCTCATCATGCAGCACGTGAGCAGCTTCGCGACGTCTGTGGGGTCGTTCCAGACGTAGTTGCCGCTCGCCGCCGCGCCGCACACCACGCCTGACGGGCGGTTGGTTGGTGCGGGCACGCGCATGTCGGCATGTGTTGATGTTGCGGCGTGGCCTCACAAAGCCACAGGTGCAAATGAATGTGGTTTTCTGTGCGTGCCTGTCGACACGTCAGTTGCACGGCATCTGGGCCATAGAGCTCCAAGAATATGATGCTGCCAGTCCTGTAGACAGAAGCGCAGGGATTACGCATCTCACGTCTCAAGATTGTCACCCCCCCTTCCCCTTGTCCGCCAAACCCCAAATTTCCCTGCGTCGCTGGCTCACCCCAGATGAGGGGCACCCATGTGACGGGCTTAGTAAGCTGCACCCTAATCTTGAACAGGTCAGTCTCCTCTGAAGCGCCCTTCATGCCCAGCATCTGCCGCACGCCCGCATCGCCGCTCGCCGCCTTCTCCTCGGTCTCCTGTGCAGAACACACCACCCGCGGTGCGCGACCGGCGCCTGCGAGGCATGCGTGCGGGTTGGCAGCCGAGAGGGGATGGGTGGAAGCGTCGAGCGGGCGGCCAGGCGGGCACAGACCGTGCCACCCACGCAAGCGCGGACGACGGTGGCGCAGGTGGCGCCTGCCCGTCCGGGATGCATAGAATGTCTGGATCCAGAGTTGCTTTGCGACACTCACCCTTGAGAGCCACGGGCGCTGCGCGCAGAGCGGGCCTGCTCAGCAGCGATCTAGTGCTGATCGACGGATTCCTGCTGGAGGCAGTCAGGCTGGAGGCCTGCTGCCGCATAAGCTGGTTAGCCATTTCAATTGTCGTTTTGGCTATCGAAGTCTGTGAACGGTGGGATTGTGGTGGACGGGGTGCTCTCGGCCTCAATGGTGCTCAGCAGCGTGGCTTTCGCGGCAGAGTGTGCGCTGGACCTGATTGCAAGAAACAAGACGTATCACTGGACTGGGCTTGGGCGCACGCACAGCGTGCCTCTACGTATCCGGGAGAGCAGCGCGGCACCAGTCGGGTGTGCCGACGGCAAGCTTGCGAATGTGCCCTCAGCTATGCGGTACAAATCGAGATATCAGTGTACGGTATCGGTCCTGCCGTTGGCATCACATACGCTTGTCCCTACACGACCTCACTGCTTCGGTCCAGGCGCACCAGCGCCTAGAGACGCCATCAGCAACCGGCAGCGCGCCCCATCCTGTCATTCTCATACATATACGTGCTGACCGCCAGCCATGCACGCAATGGGCACCGCCGCCAGCGCTGGCGCCGCCCGCCGCTCCGCCGCTCCCAAGCCGCCAACCCGCGCTGCGGCAGCGCCCCGCCGCGCCTCCGTCCGCGTCCTGGCTCGCCGCGGCGGCGGGCCCAGCCCCTTTGGCGGCCG
>NW_014013342.1:11713-28863 GCF_000611645.1 Monoraphidium neglectum | reverse complement strand
CCCCGCCGCGCCTCCGTCCGCGTCCTGGCTCGCCGCGGCGGCGGGCCCAGCCCCTTTGGCGGCCGCGGCGGCATGCCCGGCATGGGCCCGCCAGGCGGGGGCGGCGGCGCGGCCACGGCCTGGGACCCTGAGAACCTTCTGGGTGCCCCCAAGGAGGGCCTCATCCAGCGCCGCATGATGGCCAAGCAGATGGAGAAGGACCAGGAGTTCGCCGCTGCCGTCTCAGCCACCAAGGACGACATCCGGCGGCAGGTGCTGCTGCGGCGCAGCCAGCGCAGCCCGCCGGACGAGCCGTCCGAGCTGGTGGAGTACTTTTTGAATTCGGATGCGGAGGACATGGAATACGAGGTGGCGCGCTGCAGGTGGGTGCCTGGAACACTCTGTGGTGAGGCTGGGGTTCTTTGTGTGTGCGTGCATTCGTGTATGTGTGTGCGTATGTGTGCGTATGTGTGCGTGCGCGGAGGGTGTGCGTGCGCGTCGACACGCATGCTACATGCTCGAGCGCGCATGCGGATGACTATGCCATGGACGCTGCGCGGCTTGGGGTCTGAGTATGCTGCTGCAGCACGAGCTATCCCATGCTTTGCCAGGCCAGCACCCCCTGCGCCGAAAGCAAGCACGGCGGCCAGGCTCCAGGGTTGCCCGCAGGCTGAGGGCTGCCTGCAGCACCACCGGCGTCCCAATACAGACCCTGCACCCTCAGTCAAAGTTTGCCAACACAGGTCGCGATGACTCGCAGACTGCTGGGACCACCCTACTCGCCCTAAGCCCCGCCTGGCACGCCCCCCTCCCGTCCTTTACAACAGGCCCAAGCTCACCCCCGCGTTCTTCAAGGCGCTAGACGCCATGATCGGCGCCGAGCGCTTCAACGCCCCCAAGACCGCCCTCGTCTCCGCCGCCGGCGCCGCCGCCGAGGACTCGGCCGCGGCCGCCGCGAAGTCCGAGGAGCGGCTCGCTGAGCTGGAGCTGCTGAGGCAGTACCTGGAGGAGGCTGCGGAGGCGGTCGATAAGGCGGTCGCGTCCACCAGCACGGCGGTCGAGCGCATGCGGAAGCTGCTCACGTCGCCGGACAAGAAGGCCATGATCATTGAAATGGCGGAGGCGAATGAGATCGACGTGCCGCTGATGGACCTGCTGCAGCAGAACATCGACGGCGCGAAGGCGGCGAACCAGCCGGATGCGGCCGCTTTCATGGAGAAGGTGGGGGTCGGTCGGCGGGCGGCTGCGTGCCTTGCGGTGTTGGGCTGGTGTGCGGGCGTGCTTCCGTTGTCGGAGGCGATGGGCAGGGTGTGCTGGCTGGGTCCTGCAAACACAAGCATGAGAATGCGTCTGCATGGGCGCAAGGACGCAGGCTGAGGAGGGTTTGATGGACGGCTGTGCGGCCTGCTGTGTGCAGAATAGCGCGCTGGCCTCAAGCCCATGGCGTGCTTGGTTGTGTGGGTGACATTGTGTGCGCGTGCGCGGCTGAGCCAATCCCCGTGGATGAGAACCTATCATTTTCACCTTGGAGAACTGAGACGCCCCAAAAGGGCCTGACTGACTTGCTGTTCCTGAGGGGCCGCGGCACACCAGCCCTTGCGTGCGTTTGTGTTGTGAGCATTTTTCGGAGGCATGCCTTTCCCTTGTGTTGTTGCCAAGGCCAATTGGGTGCGGTGAAGGCACACGCTGCTGAGCATGCTCAGCGCGTGCCAAGGCCTCCCAACGCCCTCGCACGCCCTCTGTTGCCGCGCTTCCGACCGTTTGAGTCTGCCCTTGCTGCTCCTACCCCTGCCGCCATTGTCGCAGGTCAAGGCTGCCGCGAGCAAGTACCTCATCACAGCCGCCCCTGCCGTCGGGGTCGCAGCCATGCCCTCCGCGCCCGCGGGCCTGGTGGGCGCAGGCGCTGACAAGGCCACCAGCCCGGGCGGCCTCATCCTGCCCGGCAGCGCGGCTGCGCGGCCGCCGGCGCAGCAGCAGCAGCGGCAGCAGCAGCCAGATGCTGCGAAGAGCCTCATTATCTGACGATTCAAATGTGAAACGTTGCATGTGGCGGTCCACATTGTTCAAGCGATGTTCATGTGGTGGACGGGTGTTTTGCAAGCCGCCGCTGCTTCCTTGTAGTTGACCATTCCCGGTGTTTACCAACCGCTGCTGCGGGTTGCACCTGAGCACCAAACCTCTGTACTTTTGATCCTCTTACGGTGTGCTTGGCAGATTGATTGGTGCAAAGATGAGCTGTAATCGAACGCTCGAGCGCTGCGCAGCTGCGTGGCCTGGCGGGTTGCGTCCTCCTGCCTGTCGGCAACAACAGCAGGCAGCATGGATATGGGAGAGGAAGAGCGGGGCCTGCAATGTTGACAGCGGCCGGTGTGATCGTCAAGGCGGTCGTGCTTGGCACTGGGACAGCTCCAAGCAACGGGGATGGGGGCTCGCTGTTTGGGAGGTGAGGCTCCGCGCTGCTGGGATGCACTACTCACCTGGCGCGTTGCGTGCCCTCTCATCGTCGTGCAGATGTTTCCCACTGCCAAGTGGGGGAGCACGAGCTGCATTGGGATTGAAACTTGGCTGCTCATCGTGCTTATCATATTGCACACCCAATCACAAAATCGCAGGCCAACATCCCGTCGTAGCTTCAGCAAGACAGCAACGGCCGACACACAAACGGGCGCCCACAGCTTCAAGATGGTTTGGAGCTCCTAGCCACTCTTATTTGATCCTGCGTCATATCAATGGCACAATTCGAATGCACGAAGGCGCTCGTCACCCGCCAGGCACGCATACCGAATGATGGCGGGAAATGGCCCAAGGCGGCCCTTCCGATACTGGTCACCAAGACCGGCTCGGAAGGCAAGGTTCACATTCAAAAGTACAAGAAGAAAAATTTGTATATGTAACAATCATACTGGAAGCGGCACGAGTCCCACCAACACAGTCCCCCATCCGACTCGATCCCCGCTGATGGGTTTGATACTTGCGATACCAGGTGAGAATCAGGATGTGAGTTGGTGTCAACAAGATGAGCCGCTCTGCTGCACCCGACTGCAAGCAGCGCCTGGGAGGCCAGACCGACAGAGTCTGAAGTGTACAGTAGACCGGTTGCGTGCAGCCTGATGCAGCCGACGCCAACTCCTGCCTCGCCTGCGCGCCTCTGCCGCACCACCCACAATAGCAAGATTCCACACACCACGCATCACCGCTTGTGCATGCAATATACCCCCTGGAATTGCCAGGAAAGCAGCGCTTGACCAAAACGGCGACCTGCCATCTGATCTGGGTCTTGGCAGCCCTCCACGTGGCGTTGGCCGCAGGTGAGGATGCCGATTTCACCTGCGATTGCTTGAATATCGCCATTCGCAGGCACATATTTCACAGTCTCCGACCGCCTCCGCGCACACCGCCCGCCCTCGCAGCTCGCCCCATAGCCGCAGCCCCGGACTGCGGCGCGCCGCTCAAACCCGGGGACCAATGCGGCGGCACGCGTGGCTCTGCTTGCCCCGGCAAGCGGTGTGTCGACGGGCCGTGGCGTGACGCCTGCTGCCCTGACGGCTATGAGTGCACCCGCAGCGACGCGCACTTCCACAGCTGCCGGGAAAGCGGGGACGGCTGGGGAGGGGCCCTCAAGACCTCCTTTCACAGGAGCCTGGGCGAGAAGGGCTTGATCGTCACTGGCCCGGGTGGCAAGGGTGCCTTCGGCAAGGGCTTGGTCGGCAAGGGCTCCATTGGCAAGGGCCTGATCGGCAAGGGCGCTACTGGCAAGGGCCTAATCGGCAAGGGCGCCACTGGCAAAGGCTTGATCGGCAAGGGCGCCATTGTCATTGGCAAGGGCTTGATCGGCAAGGGCTCCATTGGGAAGGGCATCGCCGGCAAGGGCGCTCTGGCACCTCGCGCGCCGGTCCCAGCTCGTGTGGCCCCCAACGGTGAGTCTGATAGCAACCGCTCTCCGCAGGCCGCCGCTTGGAGTGCAGATCAAGTCTCGGCCCCCGCTGCAGCGGAGCTCACTGCGTTTGCATCAACCGTTGCGCGCGGCAACCCGTCGCTCTGATGCGATCACATCGCGCAAAGGGCGGGGCTGCTTCTGAGCTGTCAGTTATGCGTGCCGCGCCCACCCAGCAGACCGCAACCGTGTCAATCGCGCCCACCCACCGCTGGGACTTAGGTGACCCTGCATACGGTGACGTGCTGAGCCTGTCCTTCTTGTTCTACGAGGCCCAGCGCAGCGGGAAGCTGCCGCCCAGCAACCGCATCTCCTGGCGCGGCGACTCGGGCCTGCAGGACCGCGCACCCGACGGCCGCGATGTCACCGGCGGCTGGTGGGTGGTGACGCTACGTGATTCGTCACCCAGCAAAGTTTCCTGGTGGTGCCGCGTGATGCCGAGAGGCCGCAACAGGACGCGCGTGTTTGCGAGGGGGCACACGCCCAGCAATGAATTGCGGAATTAAGGGGACCACCACCTGCAGGCATGCAACTCTTCTGCCTACCCAGCCGCCGGCTCGGCCTGGGGCCTGCTGGCACACAGGTTGCCTGGCTTTGCGGCGGCCGTGCTTGAGCTGCTGCAGCCTCACAGGGTGCACACTTGCTGGCACGAAACCTCAGTTTGCCCCCTCACAAAACACCAGGTATGACGCGGGCGACAACGTGAAATTCAACTTGCCAATGGCCTGGACCGCTGGCGTGCTTGCGTGGTCTGTTTTGGAATACAAGGAGGTGGGCCAGGGCGAGGCGGGTCAGGACACGTGCCTGGGGAGACGGGGGCAGATGGGGCGCACGGAGCCCAGGCAGGGGTGCGCAGGCTGGCAGTCATGGAAACTGTGAAAGGCTGCAGTCAAGCTTAAAACCAGAATTGACTGCAAACCCTGCCCGACATCAAAGTCATGGGAATGTCCTGCCCTGCAACACCTGCAACCCAGATACTTGATCACACAGTTATGCAAAGACCATCCGCATGGACCCCCGTTGTCGCTCCCTTCATGCAGGGTTATGTTGCGGCCAGGCAGTACGAAACAGCCCTGGACAACATCAAATGGGCAACAGATTACTTCATCAAATGCGTGGGGGACGGCTCCACGATTGTTGGACAGGTTGGCAGCGGGTACGAAGACCACTGTGAGTATCATGGGCTTGGAACACACGGCGGGCAGGGAGGGGGTAGTGTTGAATGTTGCAAGGGGTGCAGAGGCCGGCTGAATTCAAGGTGGGTTGTTCAGGCAGCATTGTTCAGCTGGCATTGAGAACGTTGGAGCTTGCTTGCGGGTCCGTGGCACGCTGCACCAAAGGCAGCAGAGCGTCTTGAATTACTGCATGGTTCGGCAGCAGATGCTACCCTGCTGAGTTGCAAGAGGGAGGGCAAACCCCTGCACCTCCACATCCTTCCCCTCCATCCTTGCCTGTTGTTCGCCCCTCCCCCCGACCAAAGTACGTCTGAGCCAGTATGGGCCCATCTTTCCTATCTGCTGAGCCTTCCCTAGCAAAGCCCCTACCTCCACCCCTCCCTGCTTCCAACTCTCAGCCACGTGGACGCGCCCCGAGGACAAGGTCCCGCCCACCCCTGTCTTCGTCCTCACCCCCGACCGCCCCGGCTCTGACGTCACCGCCGCGATGGCCGGGGCCCTGGGCGCCGCGTCGGTCGCCTTTGCCGACGTGGACCCCGCCTATTCAGCCCGGCTGCTGGCCGCGGCCCTCAAGGCGTACCAGTTCGCAGTGAAGTACCGCGGCCTGTACCATGACGCCATCCCTGAGGCCGCCAGCTTCTACAGGTGTGTTTACGGCTGCCGGTGTCGGAGTGATGTCATCCCGCATGGCGCACACGCGTCTTGGGCTATCCGCTTCGGCTTCGGGGTCTGAGGGCCAGCCTTGCCTCAGGCAAGCTGCTGCAAGCGAGCCTCACACGGCCTGCCACCCTACACTATACCATACGCCATCAACACCACCACTCAGGTCGAGCAACTATTACGATGACCTCGCTTGGGCGGCGATCTGGCTGGGCGTGCGCACCGGCAACCCCTCCTACAAGCAGGCCGCCCGGGAGTTTTACGGCCTGCACTGGCGGACGGAGCACCTGCAGAACCCAGTTTGGGACAGTTATGGTGGGTGCGGGGTGCCTGGGTGGCGCCAGAGCGGTCAAAGGACGGTCGTTGACCTGTGATGCAAGACACTGGGCTGTTCAATGCTGCCGCAAATGGCCACAGCCGCAAATGGCCACCACTACGGATTACACACCTCCTTGATGAATTTCATTCTGCAAATATTTTTGTGCTTGCACAGAAACGCGTCTCGACCCACTAATCAAACTTCGCGCGCCACCCAAACATGCAGACTGGGACTCCAACAGCTGGGGAGCGGTGCTGATCCTGTCGCGCTGGTTCCCTGAGGACCCCTTCTACAAGGCCCGCATGATGACCTTTGTCAACGACTGGCTGAACACGGGACCCTGGATCAGGCGCACGCCCAAAGGTGCGCGGGACTGAGAGGCACTGCAGCAGTCGACGCCGTGCGCAGGCCAGTGGCGCACGCGTGCATTTGGGTGCATGCATTTGCAGCTCAAGCGGCGCGACATCACTACAGCAAGCGGTGCTCAGCAGCAGGTTGCTCACGCTGGGATTTGACCAACGGAGGTGCTGCTTACACTACAGAGCAGCGACCTTGTTGATGAGCCAGCCCGGCCCGCCTGCTCTCCTCGGTTGCGACGCTCCCACTAAACCTGCCCCTGACCATGCACCCTGCCCACCCCCCCCCCCCAACCACGCAGGGCTGGGGTTCAGCACGACCTGGGGCAGCCTGAGGCACGTGGGCAACGCGCTGTTCCTCATGAAGACATACGCCAAGGGCGCAGGCGACCCCGCCCTCGAGCGCCGCGTCGACTGCTTCGCGCACAACCAGGTGCGTGGGGGGCGAGGCGAGTGCGGGCATCGATGGGGGTTGCAGCAGATGCAGCGGGGAACCACGGGTGCAGCAGCAGGGGCGCAATAACAATCTGCAATGCACAAGCTGCCAAGGTTCGGCTTTTGTTACGCATGGCTGACAAGTTGCTGACGTGCCCAAATAAGCTGCTCCTGTGACCACCAGCTCAGCTCAGTTTGACCGCATCATCAGCTGCTCCGCTGACTCGTAAATCCACTCGCGCGGGCCAACCCTGCCAGCTGGCCTACATCCTTGGCGGCGTCACGGGGCGCTCCTTCGTGGTCGGCTACGGCCCGACGCCCCCGCAGCAGCCCCATCACCGCGCGGCCAGCTGCCCGCGGCTTGGCGTGCCCTGCTCATTCAAATACCTGGAGAGCCGCTCGCCCAACCCCCACATCATATACGGCGCGCTGGTGGGCGGCCCCGACGGCGCCGATGCCTACGAAGACGTGCGCTCCAATTTCGTGCAGAACGAGGTTGCCGTCGATTACAACGGCGGTTTCACGGGTGAGAATGATTGTTGTGTTTGGTTCCGTTGTGAGTGGGCTGTTGCTCATCCTGTGATTAACGCCGTGAGGCGACAGGCACCTGTTCAGGGGTTGGGGCGGACCCGATCGACACACCATTAGCTGCAAATTGAGCGCTCTACTTTACAGCCGTGTACCAAGATGGACCAGCTTCCCTGTCCCCCCAAAACCTGCAGGCATTCTGGCTGCCATGGTCAAGCCCACTTTTACCTCAGCTGAGTGTGACGGCAGGTACTGACGCCCTCGCCACATGGTAATGGAGCTGGCGCAGACGCAGCATCCGTTGCCCAAGCTTGGCGGGGCATTGGTCTCGAACAGACACAGCCCTTGTACACGCAATCGCGCACGCGCAGGCGGTGTGGGAGATCAGACTGCAGCCTGCAGCATGCTGACAGGCGGTTTGAATGAGCCGACCTTCTGTTGGGAAGGTGGCACCTGTGGTGCTTTTGGCTGGCTTGACTCCTTCCTCACGCTGCCAGTGTATGGCAGTTGAACGCGAACACAACTTGCGGAGACTTCCCACCCACCCCAGCCTCCCTGCAAAGTTGCATAAGCGCTGCAAACGCGCGGCACGCATGCATAGCACATGCTGCCACGAATAGGTGCACCGCCTTGCTTGTTGCCTGGAACTGACACCATTGCGTTGTTGAGGCGTTTAATGACCAAGGTATCTCTGGCCCAAGCTTTTGCCACTGGCCTTTAATATCAGCAGTGTGAACTCCTGCACCGCTGCATTTATTTTGAATCTTTTATTGTCGCTGTGTGCGGTCAGGTGTAACCATGTCTTAGTATGAGATAAAGGCCCTGCACCAACCGTTTATTACTGCAAATAGGCAAGGAAACTCTCTGCGGAGCCGTCGTTTGTGCTCTGTGAGGCAGCTGCCGTGCAGCTGGTCATGGCAGGAGGGGACATTTCAGCAAGTGAAGAGCCAGCGCCAAGACGAGGCTTGGCGGCAGGCTCAAGAAATCATGTCGGTGACAGGCACAAAAAAGTAGGTTTGCTGCTAGCGTCCAAAGGGCACAGCTTGGCGGAAGGCATTCAAACAGCGTGCGTTTATTGAGCCAGGCACATCACGCAGGGAAGGGACAGCGCAAGTGGATTCAAGGGCGTCAGGCACGAGGAGGCGCAGCACACTGCAGGGGCCATCAGGGGTGGGGGCAGGCATGTTGCAGCCGCGTTGGGATGGGTACGCAATACAGGCGGGAATCATGGGAGGTATGCTGCTGCGTGGGGCACTGCAAGTCAAAAGGGCTAGACAATTTCTTGAAGGGGGCGTATTAAATGGTCAGAACAGATCCACTCACAAGAGCGCAGCAGCAAAGAAGAACAGGACGCCGCCGAGCGCGGCCGCGCGCCCGGGGCGCGACGTCGCGGCGGCGCCCCTGACGATGCGCACCCCGCCGGTGGTGGTGGTGGGCACGTTGTAAGTGTCGTCGATGAGCATCGAGGCGCCCCCCGCGGCGACGCTCACGTTCCAAGACGCCACCGCCGCCACGAGTGTCGAGTTCAGCGCGATCTCCTCCCCAGCCGCCACGCACCCCGCCAATGTCCGAACTCCCGCGCACGCGCTGGCGGCGTCGGTCGTCGCGTCGCCATCGCGCGCATTGAACACTTGTGTGACCAGCGCGAGGGCGGTTGGGGAGCACTGGCTGCCCGCCCAGATGCAGAAGTTGAAGGTGTTGCAGAAGTCCTGCGTGGTTTCTGTGCTCATGTCCGTGCAGGCGGCGGCATAGGCTGCAAACGCCTGTGACAAGGGTTGTGGTCGCACATAGTTTTACATCGGGATGAGATTGACGCCGTGCGCTCGCATTGATGGTGCCAAGATGCGGCCATGACCGGGTCAGATGGACGAGCTGCTTGGCCTTGCCGACCGTGGCCCGCGCCCCTGCATGGCGCACAAAGCAGATGCACTCGCGCAGACACCAAGCAGGGTTGCGTGGCGCATTGATCAGTGCGATTCCATGCAGCCGATGCTGCGCGCATGAGGCCGGATGCATTGTCGCACCGTGAAGCCGGGGCACTCTCCATAAATACTGGTCTGCAGCGCGGCCAGCTCTACGGTATACTCCTCCAGCTGGTGGTGTTGGGGGTGGGCGATTGGCAGGGTTGGGACGGGGTTGAGGAGGCGGGGTAGGGGGGTGGGGGCGGTGAGGAATGGGCAGGTCGTTTGGGTACCATTAGGCAGGTGGAGGCTGCAGGGTTGAGGAGGCAATGGACCCCCTGACCCACCTGCCCGGCGTCCATAGCGGCGACCGCCCTGTGCCTGCAGGTGGTGTTGGCCGCCGACCATGTGCAGTTGCCGGCGGCGGCGCACGCCGCGGCGCTGGTTGCCTGACGGGAGGGCGGCGCGCAGGCGGGGGTGACGTCACCGTGCGTCAGAGGCTTGGCTGAGTCGGCGACGCGCGTTTTCAGCGGACGTCGTGGGCCGATGTGCAGGCCCATCAGGTCGCCGGCTTGGGCTGGGGTGACCGCCATGTGCAGGAGTGCAGCCAACTGCAGCGCGAGCTGCGTGGCCGGCCTGTGTGCGAGGCGCCCTCACCCAGGTGCATGGGATGTAGGTGGCTGCGATGGAGCCGGGGCAGAGGTAGGTGGCCTGGAGGGATGCGCTGGCCTTGATGGGGTTGGAGCGGCAGGCGGGGGACTGCGCAGGTGGCCAGCCGGCGGGGGGGGGGGTGTGAAAATTCAGGCGTGCAGAAACTTGGCTTGGCTGGATGGGTGTGTGTTCTGGCTTGGGCGTGCCCGCATAAGGCACCTTAGAGGGTGAGGGGCGCAAAACTTTGCTCTTTGCAAGATGATGTTGCGAGGCAACCCCCTGATTGCGTGCAATGTGCCAGCGCGTGGGTGCCGGGGTGCGTGATGCACACCTTGGTTGCGTCAAAGGCGCAGCGGGCGTCGGCCCCGCAGGTGGTGTTGGTCGCTCGCTGGTTGCAGGCCAGCTCTACCGCCTCTGAGCGCAGCAGCCCCTTGGCGTAGCTGTTCTGGGTCTTGTCGCCGGCAAAGGCGGCCAGGAGGTATCCTGGTCAAGGGGTGGTGTGGCATGCGTGTTTGTAGTAGTCTGACAGAAGAGAGGCCAGCAGCCACCATTCAGCAGGGCAGGCAAGTTCTGACGAGTGAGTGTACGAATAGAAAGCTGCCTGCTGGTAATTGCTTTGCAGCAGGAGCAAGCCAAAACGGGAGAGGTGGTCGGGGTGGTGTCGGGAGCGCAATCACCTCCAGACAGGTCGCACGTGCGCCGATTCACATTCCATCGGCACTGTGCGATGCTGATGATGGCGTTGGCGGTTGTGATGCTGGCCGTCGTGCTATTGCTTGATGCCGTGGTGTTGCTGGTCGTGACCGCTATTGCGTATCGTGGCAGCGACAGCAACGCCAAGCATGCCACGTGCGCCGTCAGCAGCAGCGGGTTCCTGCCACCATTTGCCATGTTGTGGCGTCCGTGATGCGATATAGGCCTGAGAGACTCGTGTAATTGCGCCTGTGGCCTGCACACAAACGATCGTGCGACCGCCACCGAAACATACACCGTGGACCAGAGTTCAAAAGCAGTGATCTGACTTAGATACCAGCGAGGTACTGTATGTTGCTATGCCTATTCGATCCTGAATGCACTGGCTTCGTGGTGCGGTGTTTGTCAAGAGCAGTCAGCTGGATTTAGCAGGCCAAACCGGGTGACACCAGATCGCAACAAAGGTTTGCTTGACCCGACTTTCAAGTACATATAATGGTATTTAATGGATCGTGATAATGATCATCAATCAGCCTGCAGTGGGCAGCGCCGCCAGCTCGATGCGCGGCGCGGCAGCCCGCGTGTCGCGGGCTGCCTGGCGGCAGCCTAAAATATATACTAGGGCTCAGCAGGCCGCTGCGAACTTCGAAGCGGAGGCAGCGGGCGCAGCGGACGCAGCAAACACAGGGGACGCAGGGCACGCGGCGCCGACCACGCGCGCTGCTGTGGTGCGCCGTGTAAGCCGCTGGCGCGTAGCGGCGAACGACCGGGAATCGCCATGGAGTAGCCTGCATGCGGAGGTGCAGAGGGCTATCAGAATGCATCAGCTGCTTCCACGAGGCACGCATGTACTGGTGGCTGTTTCAGGCGGGCAGGTAAGCAACAACGCCTGCGTAGCGGCGGCTGAGCAGTGACCGTGGCCACTTGGGCGCTGTCTGATGTTTTTGTGCAAATGCGACCTCCAGACGCACTGCGCTGCATGCTGTTTGGCAAGAAGCGGTCCGACAGCATGCGGTCAAAAAAAGCTTACAGCCTGCGCCGCAACGCACGGCATTTGTGCGGCAACCGCCGCGCAGGACTCGCTCTGCATGGCGCAGCTCCTGCTCGACCTGACCCCCCACCTGGGCGTGCGGCTGTCGGTCGGCCACTGCGACCACCGCATCCGCGCCGACTCAGCGGCCTGCGCCGCCTACGTGGGGCGGTGGGCGGCCGAGAGGGGCCTCGAGTGCTTCCAGGAGGTGGCAGATGCAGCCCCAACCAACGAGGTGCGGCGATGTCATGGCTGCCGTCTGCAATGCGCCCGGGCGCCAGAGGGTTGAGAGCACGCCCCCCTTGAGGCTCTCTGTGGCGTGTGAAGCTATGGTCATGGCCAGGCGGGATGAGGCGAGGGCTGTCCGTGCGCCTCAACCACCTTTGACAGGCCTAGACCCTCGCCCTGCATCGGCTCCCCACCAGGGCATCGCGCGCGAGTGGCGCTACGGCGCCCTCGAGCGCCTCGCGCGCAAGGCCGGCTGCAGCCACGTCGCTGTCGGCCACACCGCCACCGACCGCGCGGAGACAATGCTGCTCAACATGATGCGCGGCACAGGCACGGCCGGCCTGGCCTCAATGCGGTGGCAGCGGCCGCTGGGCGGCGTGCCGGCCGAGGGCCGCAGCGGCGGGGGCGACGACTTGGGCGGCAGCGGCGGGAAGCTGGTGCTAGTGCGGCCGCTGCTGGACGTCACGCGGGAGCGGACCGGGGAGGAGTGCCGCCGGCGCCAACTCGGGGTGAGGGAGGTGGTGGTGGGGGGGGCAACAGCGCGTGCAGCTGCGGCAGTGTTCAGACCCAGTCCCCCACTGCGGCGTGGCAGCATTGGAGTGACCCTACGCGTGGTGCTGGTCGGGTCATCCTCTTTGCAGAGCAGCTTGTGGTGAGGAGCGCGCCCCCTCTTGTGTGCGCCTCCAACCTCCCGCTCCCCTCGCCCTCCTCACGCGTCCTCGCTGCTACCTCCAACTTTTCCAGCCCTGGGAGGACCCCACAAACTACGACGTCCGGATAGCGCGCAACGCGGTGCGCCACCGCATCCTGCCTATCATGGGGAGCATCAACTCGCGCGCGGTGGAGCACATGGCCTCGTTGGCAGAGGCGCTGGGGGCTGACGTGGAGTTCCTCGAGGAAGCCGCCCGGAAGCTGCTGCTGCAGGCGCGCGAGCTGGCGGCCGTGCGCGCCGCGCAAGCGGCGGCGGCGGGCGAACCGTGGCCGCCGCGGCGGCCGCTGCGGCGGCGGCCGCAGGCGAGCGTGGCCCTGCAGGGGGCTGGCCCGTCGCGGGCCATGGAAGTATGCACCGTTGAGGATGGCAGCCGTTTGCAGCGCGAACGCGCAGAGGACAGCGGCGAGGAGGGCGCCAGCGGCGGATGCAGCACTCGGGACAGTGCCAGTCGCAGCGGCAGCAGCGGCGCCTGCTGCTGCGAAGTCTGTTCGGGCGTCGATGGCGCCCTTGACCGGGCCCACCTGCTGACCGGTCACAAAGCAATGCAGCGGCGGGCGCTGCTGCTGTGGTTGCGCGGGCACATGGGCTCCGCGCCCACGTTTGAGTTGGTGGAGGAGGCGCGGCGCCTGTTGGACGCAGCGAGCGGCAGCAGGAGCAGCACCCTGAGGGGGGGCGGCGAGCTGGTGGTGCAGGGTCCCCTGCTGCTGCTGCGTGGCAGGTGCCGGGCCGAGGGCGAGGGTGTCGCGCATGCGGCAGGGGCTGAGCCAGGGGAGGCACGCAGCGCGGACCCTCCTGTTGCCACTGTGTGGCGCAGCCGCGCCGGCCTTGCTGATCTGGCGCCGCCTCACAGCAAGAAGGTATCTGCCAGGTGATTTTTTCGATTTTGATGGACCACTGTCCTCTTCACACGCTTCCCTCATTATGCATCCAGCTGTCGCGTGTTTGCTTCACTCGTGCCTGCCCCACTGTCTACTGGTCAGCGCCAGCGCCGCAGCTTGCGGCGCATGCCGTGCACTCTGTTTCTATTGGCCGCTAGGCATGCCCATCCCAGGCAGCCTCAACCCCTATTCGTGGCCGGGACAACTGTGCCACTCCTTTTGCAGCACATCGGGACGCACTGAGCACAAGCCTGGGTGGTTCAGCCACACCCGGTGCCTTGCCTGCCCCTGAGCTGTACTGACTTTGGTGAATGTGACCTGCCCAGCTCATGTAACTCATCAGGTGACCCCAGACAATACCTATACAACCATTGCGCTATAGGAGGGCATCAGGAGCACAAACAACGCAAGCCGTCGCCGCCGCCACCTGCCAGAGAGCGTACATCACCCAGAATCCGCCACCCGTAGGCCCCCACCCCCTGCGACCGGCCCCACCGCCGCCGCCGCCCCGAGCGCCCCCATCTCCTCGGCCCGCTGCTGCGCCTCTGCCGCTGCCAGCCGCACCACAGCCTCAGGCGCGACGCGCTCGCAGCACATGGGGCAGGCGCCCTCGGCCGCCAAGATGGCGCGAATGGCGCTGCCGCTGCAAGGGAATCGACATGCAGGGCACTCGCACCAGTCGTCGAGTGACATCCGGTTGCCTGCCGGGGTGGCGTGGTCGCGACGTTTTGACTCATCAAACATATGGAGTGAGTAACGTACGTTGCCGAGCGTGGGAGGAGCGCGCGATTCCAGGCAGCAGCAAGCAAGCAAGTAGTTGCCGCACGCACCACCCTCCGCGTTGCCACCCTCCCTCCGCTCTCGCGACTTGGGATGACAGCCGCTGCGCGCCCCAGCCAGCCAGCTTCTACCCCGCCGGGCCCCGCACCCACCAGTGGCCACGTCAAAGGGGATGACTCCCTGGCAGCTGATGCACACAAGGTCGCACTCTGGGCCAGGCAGCCCGCAGAAAGGGCAGGGCGCGAGCGGGGGCGGCGGCTCCTCGCCCCTGTCGGGCTTGCGGACCACGAGCTCCACCTTTTTGCGGTAGCGCTCAGACACCTGGGACCTGAGGGTTTGGTGGAGAAGGGAGAGGGTGCACATAGGGCGGAAGCTGGGTTGGGTGGGCGAAAGCACTCTCTGTCCAGTGGCCCGGCTCTCCTTTGTCAGGGCTTTTGTGCTATGTGTGCATGCTAGACAAAGTGTGTGCATGCAGGCACGGCCTTTCCTCCCTTGTGCGCAAAAGAATTTTGTCTGCGACGACTGCAGGAATGCCATTCTTTGTGCAGCCGTAGCCCCGACCGGCCACCCAGAGCCAGCCCTGCATTCCCCCCTCTCACCCCCCACCTGTACTCTGGCCGCATGAGCGTGGCGGCGCACTCAAAGGCGGTGGCCTTGAGCCCGGCCCTCTGGCACTCGATCACCGCTGATGTCAGGATCGGCACCACGTGCTTGGGGAACCTGGGTGGCGGCCATGGAGGACCGGTTGCGTGTGAACGAGGTCGTATGCTCCAAAGCTGGAACAGCCGTCGGCGTCTCGTCAGGCATTTGGTTGGGACTTCAGGCCAAAAGTCACCACTTGCCTCGTGTGCATCCAGCATCACATATCGCCGCGGCGGCTGGTGCTTGACCCGCATGTAGGCACATGTCATGCACAACGGGCGCTTGTGCACAATGGGCTCCATTCGGGGTGCAGCCCAACCCGCGAATAAACGCATGTGCGCGCAACTCAACATGCACATACACGTGCAGGCGTGCATATTGTGCGCGTGCACGCGTGCACACACACACACACACACACACGTGTGTGTGCGTGCGCACACATACACACACACACTCACAAGCACATGCGCGCTCACAAACAAAGCCACGTGCATCCTGCATGCCCCCGCACCACAATGTAACAACCCTAATCCTGACCCACACCTGCTGATGCTGCGCGTGACGCGCGCGAGCATCCGCGCCGCCCCCATGTGGTCGTCGCGCGCAGCCAGGCTCTTGACCAGCACGTAGCTGTGCAGCAGCAGCAGCGCCGCCAGAAGGTCGCGCGGGGGGCGGGCCCCGAGGTTGCGCAGCTGCCTGACGGCGCGCAGCAGCTTGGAGTGCGCCACTCTGTAGTTTCCGTCCTCCTGAAAGGGTGGGTTCGCATGGGTTGAATTGTTTACATCCACGGGCTTCATTGTAAGGATCAAGGACGAATGTGGCTGTCGCAGGACGGTCTGGTCAGGCGATTCAGAACTGGCCAGCTAGCACACACGGCTAGGTATGGGCGGGAGGGGCGACAGCAGCTGGACAGGCACTGCTGTACGGGGCAACTTGGGGTTTGCGCGTCAGACACGGATCCTTGAGGCAGTCAAGGCATCCAAGGGAGATGGTCAGGGTCTGCAGCATGCTTTTCTAAAAGCGCCAGGATCTCGGAGGGTGCCTGAAACGAGCCACCTGTATGGAATGCCCCCAAGACCCCACCACGGGCGCGTGCTCTGCCGCGCGGGCCCACCTGCTCGATGCGTGCCAGCTCCAACGCCGCGCGCCCTGCCTCCGCAGGCCGCCCCAGCGCCACGTGGAGCCTGAAGCGCAGCTCTTCCCGAGGACCCTCCTCCAGGCTGCCGCCGCCCCCGCCGCCGCCCCCAGCGCCAGCGACTCCGCTCGTGCCGGCGCCGCCGTCAATGAATGCCAGAACCCTCTCGGCGAGGACAGCGTCGCCGCCGCGAGCTTCAACCAGGGCAATCGCCTTGTTCGCCGCCGCCACCCCGCCAACCTGTGATGCGGGCGTCCGGCGCCGCGCCTTATGCCAGCGGCACTCAACGGGCCGTTTCACACGCAGCATGCAGGCCGGCGTGATGTAGGCGGCGCTTGCACAAGCTTGTATAAAATGCCTCAGCGCAACCAAACAAGCCTGCTTTGCAATGCAAGGATCCCGGGATCCGCGAGCCCACCCAGGCGCCCTCACCGCCAGGTACAGGCGCAGCGCCTTGTCAGGCTGCTCCGCGCGCGCCCACATGTCGCCCGCCTGCTCCAGCTCCCCGCGCTGCTCGTAGTACGCGGCGATCCGCTCCACCTGGGTGGGGGTCGCGGGTACGAAGCGTTGCATGGTCATATGGGCGACAAGACGGCGGCCCCATGCGAAGTGATCGCACACAACAGCGCAAGCGAACATTGTCTGTCGGGCATGTCAGGGGTGATGATGCGCAAGGACGCCCCGCGGCGCACCTCGCCCTGCGCAGACGCGCTGGCCGCCACGAGCGACGCAAACGTGTCCATGTGGCCCCGCGACGATGCGACGTCAAAGGCCTGGGGTCAAACGAAAGAGCGGGCCGATGTGCAAGAATTGCTCACGACGACTTAGAATCGAGTAAGGATCAGGCTGGCAGCACCTGACATTGACGGTCGCAGCTGCAGGTGCGAACTCACTACATCCCTCTGGGTCCCCACACACGCAGGGCCAGCGAGGCCCTTCATGTGTAGCCGGCCCCCAGCATGGGGTCTACCCATGGCCGGAATGCAGACAGGCACAAAACCTGCGGCGCCCCCAGCCACCTGGTCCATCTCCCCCGCAAGCAGCAGGAACTCCACCGCCGCCCGGTGGTCGCCCGCCGCCAGGCAGTGCCGCGCGACCGCGGCCGCCGCGGCGG
>NW_014013342.1:0-10824 GCF_000611645.1 Monoraphidium neglectum | reverse complement strand
CCGCCGCCCGCCTTTCGGACGAGCGCGGCCGCGCGGCCGGGCGCGTCCAGGCGCTCCAAGTACAGCTTGACCGCTGCAGCCACATCGCCTGCGGCCGCATGGCGCGAGGTTGCAGGGTTGTTCATCGCAAGGTGATGGGTTCAGGGGCCCGTTGCCCGTTTGGGACTGTCTGCAGCTGCAGTAACTTGACTCCATTGTTGTGATGGGGTCCTGAAGCTCCACCCCACTTTGATGAACGATCTTGCCGGCTTGCAGCGTACTGTGGTTGTTCATCCACCAAACCACACAACAGATCACCCAGGGGTCGTGAAGGTTGCGCGCTCGGGGGTACTCGCGCCGCCCACGCCCCCCAAAACCCTGAACCATCGGCCGCCCGCACCTCCGGCCTCGTACGCCGCCGCCGCCTCCTGCCACCGCCCCTGCCCCTCCTTCGCCCGCGCGTACGCCAGCTGCAGCTTGGCCGACGCCACCTTGGCCATCAGCGGCGCCGCGGCCGCGAAGTTCTTGGAGGCGATGTGGATCGCGGCCGCCTTCTCGGCCATGCCACAGCGCTCGAACAGCTCGGCCGCCTCGGGCAGGTGCCCGGCAGCTTCCAGGATCTGGGCGCAGGACTTCCAGAGCGCCGGATCGTCCGCCTGGGCGCGAGATCAATCGAACCACAGGACAGTAAAGGTGAGAGGGAGCCTTTAGGCCACGGGGTGAGGAGGGCTGGCCTGAATGACAGCAGCAGGTCAATAAGGAATTTCAAGCAGTACTGGTTCCAAGTTGCAAGGTCTGCTGCAGACGAGCGGCATGCTCAGTGCTGTAAAGGTCCCTTGAGCGCCCAGGCAGCCACCTGCAGCGCCTCCTGCCTGCCGGCCGCGACGTCCCCCAGGTGCAGCATCGTACGCGCCAGGCCGCCGCGGCAGGCGCGCGCCAGCTCAGCCTGGTCCGGGGCCGAGGGCCCGCTCGCCGCCGCGTCCAGGGCCTGTTGCGGGGGGGGGGGGCGTGTGAGAGCACGCCCACCTTGACCGGTCAAATGCCGCGATCTCGCAGCTGCATCAACTCTGAGCATTGTCAGGCATACGACGCGTCGCTTCTCCATGCAAAAGGTAATGACGATAGCTCGGACGCTGCTTTTTGGATCCAAGCCGAGCACATTTGCAAATTGATCCCTCAACAGGTGGTCAGATCACTTTGAACCCACCTCCTGGTAGTGCTGCCGCGCCGCCGCGTGGTCCCCCACCATCTCCAGCGCCGCCGCGTGCTGCCGGCTGACCCCCGCCACCGCCCCCGGGTCCAGCCGCCGCGCGAGCGCGAGCGCCTGCGGCCAGTGCTTCAGGTCGCGCCGCATCTCGAGCGCCGCCAGGGGGCGGCGGCTGCGGAGGAAGGACTCCTGCGCCGCGTCGTGGTCGCGCTCCAGCAGCACCAAGGCGTGGCCGGCCAGCAGCGCGCGGTCCTCTATGCCCGCCAGCGGCTCCAAGCTCAGCACCATGCTGGCGTCTCCCACCTGAGCGTTTTCGCAGCGCGCCGCGCAGTACGGGCGTTTTGGGCGGTCACCAAAAAGCAGCAAGCCAGGGCGGCGGCGCGGCGGCTTTCATGGGAAGCTGTGGCAGGTTGGCTTATGAGTATTGGCTTGACAGCCAGGGTGCGTGCAAACGCGGCCTGCGGCTGAGTTTTGGGGGCTGTTGACGCTTTGCGCGCGGGCGCAGCGTGGCTGCTTCACCTGCCGGAACGCCGCGGTGGCCGTCGCCATGTCCAGCGCCTCGAGCGCCGCCACCCCCAGCTGCCGCCAGGCGTCGGGCGCACGCAGCGCCAGAGCGCAGCGCCACGCCTCCTCCAGCCGCTGCAACTTCAGGGCCTGGCTGAACCTGGGAAGCCAGCCGGCAGCCGTGCCGTGTGTGTTGTGAACTGCTATCAATACGCACTATTGCAGGGCCCGACAAAGGGGGTGTTGAGCTGCTGGTGCACCAGTAAGCCTCGCAAGCAAGCCTGCCGCACACCGCCACCCGCTTTGATGATAGCAGCGGCGAGCTTCGCCCCACCGCTCACCGCCTCGTCAGCACGCCCTTGGCCCCACTGCCGCTGCCGCCGCCAGCCCCGCCCGCCGCCATCGCACCCTGCAGCGCCCTGTGGCTCTCCACCACAATTGTGTCAAGCGCCCCGCCCCGCAGCCGGCACATCACCGCGCCGTTAGCCACCACCACCGGCGCGTGCGTCGCCGGCACCGGCGTGCGGCACAGCAGCGCGACGCCGGGCCCCGTCGTCGCCGCGGGCGGGACGTGGACGTACGCGTGCAGCGCGTTGCCATCGGAAACCACGAACACCCGTGCGTCCAAGGCGTCCCAGATCACCGCGTTCGCGACGCCCTCGAAGCCTGGCAGCTTGACCACGTGGTCGTTCACGGCGTTCAGGAGGAATAGGCTGTGGCGCTCGTCCTCAAACACGCAGCGCACGCCGTCGGGCTGCGGCCAGACGCGCAGGACGGCGCCCCCTGCGAATGGTGATTACCATACTGGTCTTTGATTGCAGTCGGTGCACACAGATGATGGCAATCTTGCGCCAATGCGCGTGTCAGCAACGCACAAGCCCATTGGACCCCTTCCCCCTGCCCTGACATGGACATGTCGTTGCAGATAGAGTGGGTGGTGGACATGGGCACGCACAAAGGGGCGTCCTTGAATATCTCTAGGGGCGCGCACCCCCATCCTTCCCTGGCTCCTTCCCCGGGCCCGCGACGGGCCAACACATTCCCACGGCCCACCTGGGTGCCTGTACTCGTTGACTGGCTCCAGCGCCGGCAGTAGGTAGTGAGTCAGCCCGCCCTGTGCGCTGCCTGCCACGACAAAGTGCTCCGTCACCCCGCCGCACAGGATAGCCTGCGTCAAAAAAACCGCCAGTCATTGGCTGGCACAGCTGGCAGAGGCACGTGTTACCGGCCGGTCACACGGCGGGGCTGCCACGGAGCCGAGCGTTTGGAACTGGCAGAGTCGAAACCCTGGTTGATGCGACAGTGTTGACAGGCCAAGCTCAACTTTGGACGACACACGACCCGAAAAACCCCGCCCACCTGCGGCGCCGACGAGGGCGGGAGCACCGCATCCTGCTCATCGCCGGCCCCGAGCCCGGCGGCGCCGGCGGCGCCCCGCTCCCGGGGCAGGGGCTCTATGGGGTGCACCACCAGGCGGCCGTCAACCAGCACCACGGCATGCGTGCTGCTGAGCCAGAGGGCGGCGACGGCGCCCAGGTAGTCGCGGCGCGCGGCGAGGGCGGAGGGCCGCTGAGGGCCGTGGGCGTAGTATAAGACCTGGCGGGCACAGAAGTTGCGGTATGAAGAGGGCTGGGCTGTCGAGGGAACGATTATTTCATGAGCTCCTGGCCAGCTGCAGCTTTTCCCAGGCGCGCGTGGGGGAAATTCAGACCATCAGCATCACATTCCATCGGGCGCTGCATCCACCCAGGTGTCCAGCCCCAAAGCGCCTAGTCCGCGCCCTGCTGCCCCGACTGCTCCTCCCAACCATCCAGCGCCCGCCCCACCCCCACCTGGTTGTTCATCCCAACTGCGATGTGCTCCGGCCCCACGGCGCAGAACGCCGGCTCGCACGCCACCTGCAGCCGCGACGGCGGCGCGCCGCGGCCGAGGGCCAGGTCCACCACGGTGATCTCGCTCAGTGAGGTCAGGTGCGCCAGGCGGCCGCCGTGGGCGCCAAACACGGTGGGCAGGGCCGCCAGGTATGAGATGAGCTGGCCGCCAGACGTGGAGACAGTGAGAACCTGGTACGATTTGGCGGTGGGGTCGCAGGGGCGTGCGACAAGGGGGTCGAGGGACGAGGGCAGGCGGCGGCTCAGGGGTGGCTGCTGACCTTCGAGCCGTTTGCCCTTCGCGAAGCAATGGCCAGGGGGTGTGACGCAGGCCGCGTGCTGCTCTTGATCTTTGCCCGGAGGGCCCCTGTGATGGCGGCAAATCGTACAGCGACGCGACGCGCCCGCATCGCCCACCCGCCCGTCCTTGCTCCAGCCGAGCGCGTCCACCAGCTGACCCTGCGGTACCTCCACCGCCTCTGAAGGCACCTCCTGCACCCTCGCGCCAACGTCCAGGATCTGCGACGGATCAGGGCGTGGGGTGTAGAAGCAGAGGGAGGCGTTTGGGTCGGTGCGTAGCAGGGGGTCGAGGTCTTCGGAGGTGGGGGCATGTGGCTGGGCAAGGCGGCCACGGCTAGGCTGCACCAGTGTCTCCGCGCGGGCGTGCGTGGGTGTATACGTATGTATGTGCGCGCATGTGTGTGTGAATGTGTGTGTGTGTGTGAGTGTGAGTGTGTGTGTGTGTGTGTGTGTGTGTGTGTGTGTGTGTGTGTGCACGCGCGCGCGCATGTGTGTGCGCGCACGTGCAAAAGCAGCCATGTAGGTGGTGCCACCAAGATTCTAGTCGCCCCATGGCCGGACGAGCCTCCCACCTTGACCGTGCTGCCGCCGCCGACCGCGACGCGCGACAGCGCGGGGCAGTGCGCCATGTCCGCCAGCAGCTCCAGGTGCTGCGCGCTGTGAACCTCGGTGCCCACCTCCTTGCTGAGGGGGGCGCGGCCAACCGTTCAGGGCGGGGCGGCGCAATTCAAGTCTGGGCAGGTCCCAAGCAAGTGGTTGCAACTGGCAGCGGACTGCGTCTGTGGGCCGGTGCGTCTGCCGTAAAGGACCTGTGACTAGGCCAGGTGCTGGCCGCAGTCACGTTTTGAACAGCTGCTTGCGGAAAGGCCAGGCACCACCGCCACCAGGCACGTGTGGACCGCGTCACGCTTGCACTTTGGAACCTCAACCACACTTGGGATCGCGCTTCCACGCACGCTTGCCGTCCCTCCGCCCGCCCTCATACCCGCCACCCCACCTGGCGGACGACACCACCACAATGCGGCCTGTCCTGAATCCCACCATCACGAAGCCGTCCCCAAACCACAGGTGGCGCTGCATCGCCCCATACTGCTCCTGAAAAGTCAGCTCAAGGGGCGCCGCCGCCACGCCGCCCGCGGCAGCGGGGCTGCGGCCCGCGGGGTGCAGAAGGTACAGCACGCGCTTGTTAGTGATGGTGGAGACGGCGCCGTCCTGCTTGTAGGTGGGATGGTGTCAGGGTGCACGCGTTGCAATGAATATGGAGAGCTCAGGGTTAACGATCAAGATTGGGTAGTGCGTTGGGGGAATGGCGCAAAGCATGGAACCAAGCCAGAGATGTCTGCATGTCCCTCAGACGCTTTAGCGTCAGGCATCCGAGTCCGTCGCGTTGCCATTGCTTGCACCCAGTGCCAGGGGAGGGGGGGTGTTCTCACGTCGCCGCCGGCGCCGGCGTCGTCCTTGCGCCGAGCAACCGCGACCTCCAGGGGGTCCCCCTTGACCTGCCACGTCCGCAGCGTCTCACCGCTGGCCCCGTCACTCAGGACGACCTGGCGGTCGCGCCGTTCGTGCGTGAAGAGCGAGGCGACGATCGAGGAAGATAACCATGCGCACTGGTGTGTTTTCTCAGCCAGACCTCAGAGCAGGCAAAAATGGCCGCGCATGTCAGCGGCAACACCCGGAAGTGTCTCCCAGACTGCAGGATAAAAACACTGGTCTGCTCCGCCCTGCTTGCGCCCACCGTTTTGTCCGCAGCCCCAGTCGCCAGCACCCCCTCGTCCCCCCACGCGCCGCACAGCACGCGCTTGGTGTGCTTCCCCACCACCGGCGTCCGCTGGCGCTCGCGCAGCAAGAAGAGCTGGAGGTTGCCCTTGGCCGTCCCCGCGGCCAGCGTTTGCGAGCCGCGGGCCCACGCGATTGCAGATATTTCTTGGGCCTGGTGTGTGCGTGTGCATATCCGCGCATGCGCGTGTGCGAGTGCATGTGCTTGTGCGTGTGCGTGTGCGTGTCTCTGTATATGTGTGTGTGTGACTGACAGCGAGAGCGACACCGCAAGAGCGCAAGAGCGCGAGAGCGCAAGAGAGTGTGAGAGCGAGAGAGCGAGAGAGAGCGAGAGGGAGCGCGGCCGTCTGTGCTGACTTTCCGGCCCCCGCCCGCAGCGAGCCGCTGCATTTATAAGCCGCAATATAAGTGCCCAGGCATTCAGGCCCAATCATGACCGTATCGTGACCTCCCACCCTGAACTCTGTGTCCAGCTTTTGGAGTTCCCGCGTCGCGGCAGCCCACACATACACCGAACTGCTTCCTGATGGCAGCGCCGCCAGCATGTCCCCGTTTGCATCCCACTGCGGCGAGGTGACATGCCAAACCCGCATTCTGTATAGGGCAAGAAAGCCGGTTTGCCTGGATGAAAGCGTGTATAACTGCCCGGCGCAGAGCCATCCTGCTGCAGCTGCTGGGTGCGGTCACCCTGTGCCCTCGTTACCCATCCCCAGCCCCACCTGCAGCTGCAGGCAGCAGCTCTGCTTGGGGTCCGCAACAGGCGCTTCTGGCGGCGGCAGATGAAGCTCCTCCAGCAGCTTCCCATTCCGGTCGTAAACGACGAATTGTCGCTGCGCGCATGCGGTGCGGCATCGCGCATGCAGCCTTGGAACGTGTCAGCAGCAGCCGCAAGTCCGCCTCGCAATGCAAGCGCTGGCGCAAGCAGCGGGGCGCGCCATGCTGGGCGTGGATCGTGTATGTAACCCGTATACTCAGGGATGTGCTATGGGCGTGCCTTATTGCCTGCGGCGGCGAGGAACGTTCCCCGAGGACTCCAGGCAAACGCGACGCGGCCGTCGCCCAGCTCGTTCGCGCCGCACGCAAACAGCTGCCTCTGTGGGTTGTCCGAATTGAGGTCGGGAAGGGAACGTGTTGAAGATGATGGGTTAAGATAATGCAATCCAAGTTTTGGTGGGTGCTGATGCTGGATCGGCCGTGGCTGGCCAGCCTCTCACCATTGTCAGCAGCTGCGCAAACGCTAACGCGCAACTGCGCCAGGCGACACTGCGCCGATGTGGTCGAAACGACCAGGGATGTGTCACTTAACGAGATGGTGGGCTTAGATTGTCAAAGCCATCATGACACGCGGGCTGGATACGCGCCGAGTCAACTCGAGTTTCGAACGATCTGGTGGGTTCATGCACAGTGCTGTGATACGAGACCTAGAAAGATGTGATATCAAACCACACCGTGCGGTCAATTGCATAACCCCATCACTACGGTACCGGTCCGTCCGCCCGCCACCCGCTGAGGGTGACGACACCTGCAGTGCTGGTGTGCCGCAACTGATAGCGGCGCACTGCGAGACACTTGTCTGTGCGGCGGGGACTTTGAGAGTTGAATGGAATGGTGCGGCAATCTGCCCGCGGTGGGGAGGCTGCAGGCCCGCATTTGAGAATTCTTGCTTGACAATCAACCACGCACATGCTCATACAACAGTCGCAGACAGTAATGCGGTGGCAAGGTGAGAGATAGATATGTCAAGATACATAGTATTTTGACAGACGGGCAGTGAAAAAGTATACCATGAAGGTCAACAGCGTGCACTACTGCAAAGGTGTGTGTGTGGGGGGGGGGGGTGTGGGAAATTGTGCGCATCAAGGACTATGACGCATGGACATAAGACACAGCAAACACATGCATGCTACGCCGCCATGGTGCCTGACCGCTGATAACAAAATGGCAGCATTCCTATAGCCCTAGACAAGCCACGATTAACAGTCAGTAGCTTCTCATACGGTCCACCCTAAAATGGCAGAGGATCACTTACATCAGCACTTCAGCCTCGCCATGTTGCTGGGCTTTGCCCGCCAGTGCCTGATTGCCAGGAGCGGTCGCCACCATGAGCAGCCCCGCCCCTGCTGCGCGGCACCCCCCTGCATATGGGTGCGCCGCCACGTGCATGCAGCACACTGCAGGCTGGCAGTCCTGCACCCCCAACACTGCAGCTGGTGCGCCTGCACGAGCACCATCCTGTCGGCGCCTGCTGGCAGCTGCAACTCAACGTTGCCTTGGCTGGCAGACCAGCTGCCTTTCGGTTGCATCCCCGAGCTCGCATTATTAGCTTAGTGAACTTTCAGGGCCTCACTACTGCCGCAACATAACAACCGGCTCAACTTTTCGCCTTTAGTTACCCCAAAAGGTGGGCGGTGTTGAGATACCCAACCTCGACACCACACCGGGAATAGGTGCCATGCAAGCTTGCGGCGATGCCCAACCGCCGCGCGCTCGCACAAGCACCCGACACGCACACGCACGAGGCCAGCCACAGCGATGCCCAACCGCCGCGGCGAGCCACGCGCGTGCAAATGCTACCATCGGGACGCAGCACGCATATGTAGGACACGTACTTAGCAGAGTGAACCGGGCCGGCACGGTCAGGTTGCGCCTCCCGTCGCGTAAAGTCTGGCCCCGGCCGACCGATGCAGCGTTGCGGGGCGCGGCCCCTGACGTGCTGCAGCTTGCTGCACTTGGGGCCACGCCGACGCGGCGCGTGGCGCGCAGTCGGCCAGAGCCTCTGTCCATCCAAAACCCAACTTGAGCGCGGTGTGGTTGCGCCCTCTCTGCCTCGCCAGCCCTTGCGCACCACAAAGAGCGTGGTGCCAAGCGGCGCCGTTCAACGGGTGTGGAAAGGGGGGAAAAGAGTGTGTTGAGAGCGCGGCCCTGCGGGGCATGCCCGCCGCGGCCGCCCCGCCAGCGCGCACACGCTGGTGTGGGCGCTTGCGACGGGGATCGGCCTTGGCGGCCCCGCGGGGCCGGCGGCCACGACGCCCCGTCTCCGATGAGAGGAGGGCGCCGCCAGCCGTGAGAGAGCCGTGAGGCGCAGCGCTCGTTTGCGCTGCTGCACGTGCACAAGATGGGAAAGAAAGTCCGGCCGTGGCAGCGGTTGAAGCGGCCACGGCTCGGACTCCGAGGATGACGCGAAAAACGACAAAACCGTTTGGTGGGCAGGGAAAACAATCTGCTCTAGTGAATAAACATGATACGAAAAAGGTCTTTGTATCTGCACCCCCACTAAGGTCTTTGGTTTGGGTCTTGAAACCGTGGGACCACACAACAACAGGTGGTGCGAGCCATACACATCACAGGCTCGACCGTGAAAGGGGGGCGCCATGGGGAGCCGGGAGCTCCTCCCGACCCCCCTGGCGCGCAAGTAGCTCGTTCTCCACCCCGGCCGCGGCTGGGGCCGTCCTGGCCCAGCCCGCGCCTTGAAAGCCTTGCACGAATCCTCATCATTGGCCAGACAGACACGGACACACTCTAAAAGGGGGGGCGCGCTGCGCCGAGCCGCCCCCGCCCCGCGCAGCGCATGCGGCAAGTTTTTGCAATGCGCACCACATCACGCGCCGCCGCCGCGGCCCCCGGGCCGCGCCTCGGCCGGGGGCCTGCAGAATAACCCAGGGAAATTCTCGCGTCCACACGCTCGGCGCCCGCCGCGCGCATGCGACGATCCTGGGACTAAAATGGGCGGCCGGCTCGGCCGCGCCACAAATGTGGAGGTGCACCCGAGCCACGCAGACCCCCAGGCCCCGTTGACGCGCAGCGTTAACTCCGTCAAAAGCCAGCCAGCGCCCCGCCAGGCGGCTGCGCCAGGCGGCGGCGCCCGCGCCGCGTGCCCGCGCGGCGGGGGAGGCCTGCCCCTGTTCAGTTTGGGGAGGCGTCGTCCCGCGCGCGCGCAGCGGCGCGGGCGCGCCAGGTGGCGCGGGCCTGCCCAGTCGGACTCACGGCCTGCACGCGGCAAGCAGGCCGCGTGGCAAGGGGCAAAATGCACATGCGCACACAGAGGCGCGGCCCTGTATCACACAACAGCTTCGTTGAGGCGGTGCAACCGGTGACCATCTAGGCGACACGTGGAGAGGCCTCGACAGCGCGGTGCTGCAAAAGGGGGTGTCTGGGACACGAACCACACACGAAACAAGGCTCGGACAAGAAGCGTGGCTGTGGGTTTGTATAACTAACACAAGCTGACAAGAGTAAGATCGATTCTGCTGCCGTCGGCGCCATCACGGGGGGCAAAAGCCCAGCGCGCCGCGGGTGAGCCAACATGTGGGGGGCGCGGGTACCCACGCCCCCGCCGCGCGGCCCCAAAGGCCGCGCTTGCAAGCGGGGCGCGGCACGCGTCACAACGGGACGCGATGTGCTTGGACTGATCGGCCTGGCAAAGGGGCCGTTGGCGCCGCGGTAAAGGGAGGTGGCGAGGGAATTGGCCTGAGCCGGGGCCCCCGGCGAGACGCACGCGCAGCAGAGGCCCCAGCTGCATGACCGATGCGCACGCGCGCGGGCGCAAGCGCCTCTCGATTTGGGTTGGCTCTGCAACCCTTTGTCTTCTGTGGAGCAGCAAAAGGGCCGGCGGCGTCATCTGGAGCGTCATGGGGCCCTCTCGCAAGTGTCGGTCCCCGAAAAACACTGCCGCCGTTGAGCTGCAGGGACGCGGGAGTGCGCCCTCAAAATTTTTCGCTTGGGCCGCCGGCCGCCTGCACCTGCATCATGTCGGCGAGGCTGCGCGGCACAGACTGCGCGCGCCGCATGCCCAGGCCATCGGCCGAGCCGAAGCCGCAGCGCGGCCGCTTGCTGCGCGGCGGGCCCATGCACTCGCCCTCGTCGCAGTCGCGGCCCAGCTCCGGCGGCGCGGTCGCCGCAGACCCGGTGGGGGCGGCGGCCGCGTCGCGCGCAAAGGGGCGCGGGAACGCGCCGCACGAAGCCACATCGGTGCACGCGCTGTCGGCGCTGCAGGTCGTGGCCGCAGACGCGCCGAGGGCGCCGCCGCCGCAGCCCCCGCGCTGCGCGCCGCCGCACGCTGTCGGTGCCGCCTTGTCGCACGCCGGGGCCGCCGCCGCAGAGTGCGGCGGCAGCATCAGGCCGGGGTGCATCGCGGGGTGCGCGGCGGGGCCGGCCGCGGCGGGCGCGCGGGCCGGCGGCGCGCGG
>NW_014013343.1:31513-32995 GCF_000611645.1 Monoraphidium neglectum | reverse complement strand
GGGGAGGGCGCGGCCGCAGCTGCGGCGGCGGCGGAGCCGGCGCTGATGGCGCTGTGTGGCGTGGCGGCTGCGGGGGGGCCAGAGGTGGTGGAGGCTCTTGCAAAGGAGCCGGCCGCGCTCGCTGCGCTGCGGCGGGCCGTGAAGCACTGCGGCGGCGATGGCGGCGGCGCTGGCGCAGCGGACGACGCGGCCAGGGCACTCTGCGCTGTGGCGCTGGCGCGGTGGTCGCGCGCCGCCGCCGCCGACGGCGACGGCGGAGGCGCGGACGCGCGCGCGGGCGAAGAGGCGATGGCGGCGCTGTGCTGGGCTGTGCTGGAGAACGGTGCCGCTGCCGGCTGGGCCGCCGGCGACCCGGCCGCATTATCAGCGCTGGTGGGCGCAGTCGGCCTTGGGCGGGGGACCCCCGCCGCGGCGGCGTCGGCGGCCAAGGCGTTGGGAGGCCTCGCGCGGCGCAGCGCCGCGCTGGCAAGCCAGCTGGCTCAGGCGCCGGGGCTGGTGACAAACTTGGCAGGCGCAATCGGCGCCGCCGCGGCAGCAGAGGCGGGCGGCAAGGACGGCGGCGGGAACGGGGGCGGCGGCGGTGGCGATGATGACGGCGGCGGCGATGGCGGCGGCGGCGGCGAGCAAGCACTGGCAGCGGCCGCCGCCAGAGCGCTCCGGGACGTGACCGGGCATGCCGCGGCTGCAGGGGGGGACACAGAGTCGCTGCAGCTGGTCTGGGACAGCCCGGGCGCGCTGCCGGCGATCGTGGGCGCGGTCGGAGGGCGCGGCGCGGCCGCCGAGCACGCGGCGTGGACGATCGGCAACCTCGCTTTCAACAAGGCGTTGGCGGAGGCCCTCGCCGCCGACCCAGCCACCGTGCCGGCCCTCGCGGCCGCCGCCGCGTCCGGCGGCCCGGCGTCCGCGCCCGCGGCGCGCGCTCTGCGGCGCGTGGCGGCGTCAAGCGTGCGGGCAGCATTCTCTGTGGGCGCGCAGCCGGGAGTGCTCACGGCGCTCGTCGCCGCGGTGGGCGGCGCCCGCAGCCCCGCAGAAGCAGCGGCAGCAGCAGCGGCAGCAGCCCACCCGCGGCCGCCGCCGAGTGGCCCCCTGGGCCCTGCCGCCGCGCCGCCAGCCGCGTCGGACGCCATCGCGCTCTCAGACGCGGCCGAGCATGCCGCCTGGGCCCTCCACGCCGTCGCCTCGCGGGGCCGCGACCTGGCGCGCCGCGTGGCGGGCGCGTCCCCACACGCTTTGGCCGCGCTGCTTGCCGCCGCGGGCGCACGCGGCGCCGCGGCGGAGCCGGCGGCGGCGGCGCTGCGGGCCGTGACTCTGGAGGACGAAGGGATCGCCAGGCGCGTGGCGCGGCTGCCGCTGGCGCTCGAGACGCTCACAGGGGTGGTACGCGCCGGCGGCGCGGCTGCGGAGCAGGCGGCCTGGGTGATTGCCCACGTCACTTTGGAAGAGACGGCAAGGGTGAGGGGGTGGGGTGCGGGCGGCTTCAGT
>NW_014013343.1:5197-31132 GCF_000611645.1 Monoraphidium neglectum | reverse complement strand
TGGAAGAGACGGCAAGGGTGAGGGGGTGGGGTGCGGGCGGCTTCAGTGGCGGTGGGGGCGGCGGCGGCAGAAGCGGCGGCGGCGTCGCTGCAAGCGCGGGTGGTGGCGTTACAATTGCAGGTGGTGGGGGCACAACTACAGGCGGTGGCGGCAGAAGCGCCGGCGTTGGCGGCACAAGTGCAGGCGGTGGCGGCACGACGGCAGGCTGTGGCGGCACAATTGCAGGCAGGGGCGACATGATTGCAGGCAGTGGCGGCACGATTGCAGGCGCTGGCGGCACGACTGCAGGCGGCGGTGGCACGATTGCAGGCGCTGGCGGCACGATTGCAGGCGGCGGCGGCACAACTGCAGGCAGCAGCGGCACAACTGCAGGCGGCGGCGGCGCAAGTGCAGGCGGTGGCGGCACAACTGCAGGCGGTGGCGGCGCCAGTGCAGGCGGTGGCGGCACAACTGCAGGCGGTGGCGGCGCCAGTGCAGGCGGTGGCAGCACAAGTGCAGCTGGTGGCACAAGTGCAGGTGGTCGCAGCACAAGTGCAGGCGGCCGTGGCACAACTGCGGTTGGTCGCGGCACAACTGCGATTGGTCGCGGGACAAGTGCAATGGCCCGCGGCACCAGTGCAGGTGGTGGTGGGAACCGGCGGGCGGCGGGGCTTTCATCTCGCACCCTGAGTCGAGGGAACGTCCCTTGAAGTCATTCAACAATTGCGTGCCGGACAGTCTAAGGGGGCCTGGGCCTGCTTCCGAACTGTACAAGGCAGGGGCCTGTGTGCGCGGTGCGGGCACGCCGTGGTGCGGCTGTGCTGGATGTGCGCTCCATTGCTTCTAGCCAAGCAGCCTTGTGCTGGCAAAGATCTGTGTAATATCTTGCAAGGCTTGCACAAGCGGCCCAATGTGGCTTCCGTGGGTGCTGCCGAATCAGGATGGTCACATGCGTCGTGGTTCACGCGTGCTTGCGACGGGAAGGGGGTTGTCAGCGGCTAGGAGTGACAAGGATCGCAGGGCCCTGTGGGGGGGGGGGGGGCTTACTCCGCTGTCCAAGGTACAGTAGAGGTGAGAAAGCTGGAGAGAAAGAGGGGAAGGGAGTGGGAGAGGTTGCCACATGGTCAGGATGTCGGTCGTGCTCGCAGAGCACGGGTTGAGGTGCCAAGGCGCCTGCGCCGCCACAGGCTGTCACCTGCGCTCGCAGCTCCAGGGAAGGTGCATGGGGGGCCACGCAAGGCATGCTGGCCACATGATGGCCTGACGCAAGGCGGGCTGTGTGTCATAGCGACGCTGCCACGAGCGCCTGCCCGCACAAATGTCTTGGCAGGCTCACAGTGGTGGCGGGGCGTTATCGCTCGCATGCCGTTTCAGGGACGGGTGGGGGAGGACCATCTTGGTGTGAACTTGAAGGAGGCGGTTGGCAGGTTCTCAGCGTTTTTGGGCGGGTTGAGTGCTGTCTCTCAGCCTTGCGGGAGATCCTTAGATGAGTCCTTACCGAGGTCATATGCAGTGCGAGCGGTCACAAGGCTGTTTGGTGTGCACGGCGCGGCGAGCCTGCTGCTCTATCATGGCAGAGCGTTTTCACAGACCGGTGTGTTCACAGTGGGTGACAAACGGGTTTGTGGGCGCGGCTGCTAATAGAAGTGCATAGAAATGCTAGAAATCTCATCGGTTGTTGCTTTTTACTCGACCCGAGCTCGCTGAACGCACGATCCTACCATGGGATCCTGGTCAATAGTAACGATCGCTGACTCGTTCGCACCTGCGAACAAGGCGAAGCAGTTGGTGGCTCGGAGCCATAATATCTTGATTCGATGGTCGCAAAGTCGTTTTTGGTACACATCAATTTTGCTCAGCGGCTACATGCGTGAGGAAAGCCGGTTGTGCACCGGCGCCAAACGAACGCAGCACATGAGCATAGTTCACAGAAGCTGAGCGCATCACACAGCGGGCCTCGTATTTAGCTAGCCAGCAGCACGATGGGCGCCTGCGTTTCCACAACATTAATAACACCAGATGCGTGTCCCAGCGAAGCCGCGGCCTGGGACTCGCCCTGTGGCAGCCGCGCGCCCCGCAGCGGCTGGCCAGAGCCTGGCAGGCCGGAGCATCAAGGAGGCCCGGTCCCCGGCGCCTACACTGTTGACATGCTCCACAAGGCAAGCATCTAATCTGTACTATCCTGCTGCGAAGGCCATGCGCGCGACTTCCGGTTCTTGCGTTGGCCGCGCGCGTCACAGGGGCCGGGCTCGACGGCGCCCCCCGCCAGACCGCCCCGCGGGCGGCCCGCACACCGCACGCGGGCGCACCAGCGCACCACGCCCGCCCCTCTGATCGCACCAGCCTGGTTCTTTGTTGAACCTACCAATACGCTGATCGCCGTTATGCCATGCCGCCCACAGGCGCAAGAGCTGCAGCAGCTGCTGGTCCTGGCAGGCCCAGGCGGCGCACTGCCCGCGCTGCCCGCCGCCGCGGGGCTGCTGGCCCGCGAACTGGCGGCCGACCTTGTCGCGTGAGTCATAGCGCAGATGATGAGCCCGCGGCCGCGCGGCCATGTGTGCGGCGGGGGGTTCGGGGCCGGGGAGCGGCGGCCGCCGGGAAGCTGGGCCCTTAGTCACCCAGGAAGGTAGTCATGCCCACTTCCCAGTGCCAATCACACACAGCCTCGCCCTCAGCTCTCGCCGCACGACACCCCTCCCTTGTACGCGCATACACGTATCTCAAACGAAGCATCTGGGGCTTTGCGGCCGACAACGCACCGTGCGCGGCGCTGCTGGCTGTGCACGGCGACTGCGCTGGCGCCCTTTCGCCGTCGGCCGCCGCGCACCAGGGCGTCGGCGCCTGCGCCTGCGCCTGCACGGGCGCCTGCGGCTGCGCGGCTGGCCAGGTGCGCACAGGATGGCGGCGGCTGCAGCTGCAGCTCTGACAGCAGGGCAGAGCACCTGACGCACGCGCAATGTGCAAATGCGACGCGGTGGCGTCATGGGTGGTTGTGTGTGCATGGAAAGGTAGAGGGCCTGGGATGAGCCATATCAAGCATGTGCTGCACAGACCAACCTTCTGCCCCACGCATGCCCATCCTGCCCACCGCTCCCCCTCAGGCTGCCTCCACGCTCTCGGATGTTGTCCCCCAACTGCAGCAGGCCGGCCTGCGTGGCATTGAACACGCGCTCATCGGGCCCGCGTCGGCGCCGGCAGGGCTGCTGCTGGTCGCGCGCCGCGGCCCGGCGTCCGAGCCAGTTGCAGGATGGTGCGCTGCCCCGGCTGCCCCGTCCGATTGCAGCACCAACGTGTTGTTTTTGCGACGCAAGCGTTTGCGGTTGCCGTGCGATTTGCCAGCACCAGGCAAGTCTCCACGTGATGTGATGCAGCGGACTTTTAGAAACACATACACACAGTCATCTTCAAGTGCAAGCTTGAGAGGCAGTCAGCCGCCTTTGCTGGCATACAACCAGCTCATTGAAAAACGCGCCCGCCGCCGATGCCACCCTCAACACAGGGCCGAGGTGCTCTTGCGCACGGCCGCGTGCGGCATGCTGCAGCACGTAAGGGCAGCGGAGGTGCGACTGGTGTGCAACGTGCTGAGTCAGCTGCAGAGTGCCGAGAGCCCCTACGCCGCCGTCCAGGCCGTCCTCAAGGTGCGCGCATGCACATGTGCAGATGCGCATGTGCGTGCTTGCATGCGCGCGCGGGTGTGTGCGCGCGTGCGTGTGTGCGTAGGTGTTCAATGTGTGCACACGCGCATTCGCACAGCTATGGTTGTTGTCCTTGAGGCATGCGCACACGAACGGCCGGTTGTACCTGCCTACCGTCTCTGTGCACGATCGCGGATGTCCCCTTGACTACAGCCCTCTCTGCATCATCAGCAAACGCCCGTTTCCGGCCCACTCCTTCAACCCCCGCTTTTCACAGGGCGCCCGAGGCTTCCTGAGACAAGTGGACGGCCTCATCACCACAAACCCGCGGATCGCACTCCTGCGAGGCGCCGGCACACAGGGCTCCGGCGCCGGCGCCGTCTGCGGCATGAGCAGCATAACGGCGGAGAATGCCGTGCTGTTTGAGCTTGCCCCGTACCCCCACTTTGGGTCGGAGGCCTCCCAGTGGTCGGAGTCCGAGGCGGACACGCGGGCCGGCGACGGGGCCGGCGCGGCGCCGCTGCTGATGGGGCTCGAGCAGACGCTGCTGGCCGCGGCGGTCGGCATGCGGCGGCCTCAGGTCATCGAGGATACACTGCTGCTTATGCAGGTGCGTATTGGTGTGCATGCATATGTGTGTGCATTTGTGTGTGGACGTGCGAGTGTCCTTGCGCCTGCTGCGTCACCTTTCGCGGCACGCTGTTGTCATTTGGTTGAACAAGCAGTGTCTTTGCCAGCAGCGCACGTCAGGGCATAATCGGCCTCAACGCACAGCAGGCCACACTTCCCCGTACACATGCCAGCCCCCTCGTCCCTGACATCATCCGCTCACGCCCGCACGCGTCGCGCCGCAACCAGGGCCGCCCCGGAACCGCGGCCCGCGACGTTTTTGGGCAGTGCTCCCGGCCTGTCGCGTCCATCGCCGTGCTGCCGCTGCTCGTGGCTGGCCGCGCGCCGCTCGGCGCCCTGTACGTCCCATCAGAGCGCCGCTGCTCGTTCGCGGACGCGCTGGGGCCGCTGCAGGTGCGGGGGCCGCACGCGTGCGCGCATGGCAGGGAGGCCGCAGCAAGCACCCATGCAGTACAAAGCAAGCGCCGCGCGTACGCCTGGCGAGCAGTCATGTCCACGGCAGGCTATCTGAGCCGCACAGCTATGGGTGCAGCCAGCTGCTGACCAGCCAGCCCACATCTAAAAAATCCCCGCCGCCAACGAACGAACGAACGAACCAATCAATCAACCCAGGAGTTTGCCCGCGTCGTCGCGCCCCAGCTGGAGCGAGCGCTGCAGGGGCACATGGGCGCCCTCGAGGCCGGCGCAACGCAGCAGGCAAGCGGTCCGACGCCGGCGGCCGCTGCTGCAGCAAGAACCTTGATCCTCGCCCCCGTGTTCAGCCACAGAGCCACAGATCGCCTGTGCCGGCGAGCGTCCATTGCGCATGCGCGGTGCGGGCCCCAACCAGTTCCTGACATACCAATCGCCACGCACCAATCTTCACATGTTTGCTGTTGTCACCCATTTCAGGACTCTGAAATCCGGGCTATGTGCGGCCTTGGCCTGGGTAAGACGCCGCCGTCGTCCTCGTGCCCTTCTTCTGGCCCGCTGCCAACGCTGCCGGCAGGGTGGGTCGACGCCTGCGGCGGCGGCGCCTTGGCCCGCAGCTGCAGCAACGGCAGCAGCATCTCCACGGACGCTGCGACCCCCACAAAGGCCGAGGCGGCCTCGGCCTGCGTTTTCAAGCACGGCAGCTTGGCACGTCTGGATTCAGGGGCGCTGCTACAGGTGCGAGCGCCGAGCTTTGATTCCGGCATCCATGAAGAGATGTTGTAGGTTGAATAGCTTGCGAGTGGTCACTTAATACGCATGCTCACATATACGTGCATGCACGCGCTTTTGCACATCCGCCCTCAACCATCCCTGACCCGACCTCCATCTGCAATCACGCACACGCGTGCGTGTGCACATACACACACACACACACACACACACACACACACACACACACACACACACACATGCACACACACAAACACGCACACGCACGCACGCACGCAGGCGCTGCAGGAGGAGGTGCAGGTGGCCGTCAACCGCTCCCTGCCGGGCGCACTGCCTGGGGCGCACAAGGAGCTCTCTCTGGCAGAGTGCATCGGCCGCGGGGGTTTTGGGCGCGTGTTCCGCGGCAAGTGGCAGGCCACGCCCGCCGCGATCAAGGTGGGGGCTGGTTGGGTTGTAGGAACGCACTCCATGGCTGCACGGGCAGTGGGGCAGGCACCTGCATGCCTAGTGCCGACCTTTCCACGCCGCTGCGCCACAGCGCCGCTTGCCGTGGCACTGAGCTCCCGCTATCTCGTTTCGACCCCCTGCCCCCAGATCATGTCTGCCAACATGGACGACAGCGCCCGCAGTGAGCACCCAGGGATCCACGCCGCCACAGGCCCTTCACGCGCTTGCGCAGACCTGCCTGCCCCGCCCCCCATCTCTCTCACCAAGCTGCCGGCCGGCCTCTGCCGCAGCCTCAACGTATCCACCCCTGAACGACCGCGGCCCTCGCCCCCTGTGCCGCACCACCTTCTGCTCTGGCCCCCAGGCGCCGCCGCGATGGAGATGGCCGTGCTCTCGGTGGTGCACCACCCAAACGTCGTGCAGCTCTACAGCTGCCTCACAGACATGGTGGAGGTCCCTGCCGCGCCGCAGGCCGGCTGCGAGGCGGGCCCCGTCCCCGCCACTGCCCCCTCCACGTCCTCCTGCAGCTCAGTGATGGGCGCCGCCGCGTTCTCCAAGGTCACGTACCGCCGCCTGCTGCCTATTGAGGCGGCCTGCGGCGTGGAGCCCTCGTGCAACATCCTCGTGCTGGAGGTGCGTGTGTTTGTCTATCTGTTGTGTGTGTGTGTGTGTGTGTGTGTGTGTGTGTGTGTGTGTGTGTGTGTGTGTGTGTCGCGCGCGCGCGCATGCAGTGCGTGTGAATGGTGCGGGATGGGCTGAGGGGCCCAAGGGGCTGCATGGATCTGCTCGGGATGCAGATCAGGCCGTGTATGCCAAGGGCACAGAGGTTTGTGCAGGCATGCAGGGAGGCAGGCAGGCAGGCAGGCAGGCAGTCACAGGTTCGGGCAGGCAGGCAGTCACAGGTTCGGGCAGGCAGGCAGGCAGGCAAGAGGGAGCTACAGTCCAGCACTGATCGCCACCATCCACACACTTCGCAACCCTTATTGTCACCCATTCCTCTCTCACACCGCAGTACTGCGACCGCGGCAGCCTGCGCAGCGCCGTCCGCGCAGGGGAGTTTCACAACAAACAGCCCAGTGGCGCCGGCAGCCAGCGCGCGGACGTGGGCGCGATGGTGTGGGCGCTGCTGGACGTGGCACGCGCGCTGCAGCACCTCCACGCCATGCACGTCCTGCACGGCGATGTGAAGGTGCGCCCGAGGCCGCCGCTGCCTCCGCTTACTGCCCAGTCCCCGTGCTCTACAGAGGCTCTTCTGCTTGACAACTTGATAGCCTGCCGCGTGGCAGCGGACGGCTGGCAGTTTGTTGCTTCCAATGCTCGTTGCATTTGTGTGGGTTGCTGGGGCGTCACCAGAAGGCGCGGTGTGCCCACGCCGGGTGCACCGTCGGGGCGACGCGCCTGCAGTCACGCGTCCCATAGCATCCTGTGCAGCTCCTCCCCCTTGCGTCGCACACACACACACACACACACACACACACTGAGAGCGAAACCCACAACCCACCCACGCCGGCAGCTTGACAACGTCCTGATCAAGACCGAGCCCTCCTGCCCCAGGGGATTCGTTTGCAAGGTGTGCAGCGCACGCGTGAGCGGCATTGCCAACATCTGGCTGCTGCGGCTGACGCGCCTTCAATATTAGCCGCGCTTCAAAAGGAAACCTTGCGTACGCTGATCCAACCTCGACTCCATGTCTCCGCACCAACATGCACACACAGCTGGCGGATTTCGGCCTCGCCAAGGTGCTGTCCGGCGGCAGCGCCACGAACCGCGACTGCGGCGGCACCCTCACACACCTGGCGCCAGAGATGTTTGAGCCCGGCTCGCGCATCACAGCGGCGGTCGACGTCTACGCGTTTGGTGAGTGCGGCGGGCGCCGCGCCTGCTCGTCTTTCCAGCACAGGCGGGCTTTGCGAGATTCAGGTCCGGGACTGGGATGGCTTGGCGCTGGGAGCCGCAGCGTGTGCGCGCACTCGAGTGGGCGAGAGCGGTCAAAAGTCTGCGCCTGAGCGCCCGCCAATCTCATGCTCACGGGATCGCCATGCGGCAGTGCTGCCCCCAATGCCATTTGCTGACGCTCTCATTCCGCGGGCGTGCCCGATCGCAGGTGTCATGATGGTCGAGCTCTACACCAGATCTAAGTGGAACTCCCACTGGGGTGCGCAGGGGCGGCCTTGCAATGCGTGCCGCAAGCGAGTGCCGGCCCGCCAACGAGCACGCAGCAACAGCTTTGGAAAAACTCAACGCTCAGAATATTCAACACGTTTTGAAGGCGGTGCAATCACTGAATCGTCACGCACGCACCAACCCATCATCCCTTTTGCTGCCTACCCGTTCTCAGGCATGAAGCGCAGGGCCCCGGGCAGCGAAGGGGTCGGCGCCTGCCCCGTGCTCCCGGCCGGCGCGCCCCCCGAGTACGCACGCCTGTCAGAGGACTGCTGCCGCGCCGAGCCTGCGGATCGCCCTGCCCTGTCAGAGGTCGTGCGGCGCCTCGAGGCGGCGCTCGCCGCCGCGTGAGCGGCCCCGGGTCAACGAGGCCCTGCCTGCGCCGCGCCGCGGCGCGCCGCAGCGGATCGTCAGCAGCCATATCATGCAAGACGCCCTCTAGAGGTCTGGAGCCAACCTCCCAGGCTGCCCATGAATAAGCCGCCCAAAATCGCGGAAGGGCCTGGGCGTCAGGGTTGGCGTCGAGGCTGGCGCTTGTCCGCCGCCCCTGTTGGCGGCGCGCGCCCCGCGGCCGCCCTGCGCGCCGCCGGCCACATCCCCAAATGTCTTCTGGCCTACTGCCGTCCCTTCGACCCTTGAAGCTGGCCAATCTGGCGGCCGCCTGCACGAGGGTGCGGCAGAGTCGGGCGGTGCTGGACGTGTGTCATGGGCTCGCGCTACCAGCAACCCATCCGGGCGGCCTCACCAGCAACACCCCCCCTGCGTGGCCCTCACGCCTGCCCAATGGGGCAAGCATGCGGCCAGCCTCGGGATGTCCGACGAGCACCGCTGGACCGACCAATTCGGTCAACCCTCCCCCAAAAGCGCCGGCGGGCACGTCGACGCGCACGGCAGCGCGTGGGCGTGTCGGCCGTGCCGGGGGTAGAACACTGCCTTCTCAACTTTTTTGGGCTCGCATCAAACAAACACCTGCGGGGATCTTATCTTTTCTTTGGACTGATCGGCAACAGCAGGGCTCCACGCTGTGACGCCGTGATTCATGGGTGAGGCAGGCGAGGCAAGTGCGTTGATATCTGTCCCGTCCTCGGAATCTTCTATACTGCGGGCACGCACTTGGCGAGGATGGACACCACATTGCATGGTTGTGCCCGGACGCCCTTGTCCACAAGCACGTACCCACCTCAAGCAAGCAAAGCACAAAACACACTTGCGTCGGGTCTGCCGTGCTTCCCTGGGGGCGGCCTGCCTCCTTCAACATGGCTATTTTTTCACGCCACTTGCACAAGTCCCAGCACCCAGCTGGGTCATGGCAGCATGGTGGTTCGGCATCACAACCCAAGCCGGCTGCTTTGCAACGCTTGCGCGCCGCCGGTGCGCATCAAGCCCAACATGCAAGGCTGTGAGCCATGTGCGGAGCCGTGGGGCTTGCAAGCCCCCCAGTCCAATGTGCTTCTTACACAGGGACCCTGCTTGCCTCTCGCATAGCGCACGTGGCACCCCTTCCCAGTGGCGCCCACCTCTGCCTGCATCGAGCCCGAGGAGGCTCGGCACCGACCAAACATTTGTGTTGCATCTATCACTGCCTTGGTGCGACTGCCCGCCGCCGGCGTGGCGTCAGAGCCCACCTCGACCCGCTCGAGCCGCGGTCCGAGGCGGCCGTCTGTTCAATCCAAAACAACACCTTGTGTCCCGGTCGAAATGTTGCAGAATGCTGCTCACTGGGGCGCACGGGCCTGAAGCCCGCGGCGACCTTGATGCTGCACTGTCCTGCCGCACCGCGGCAGGTGCCGGTGACACTGGGTGCCACTGTTTGGTGGGCCCGCGGGGCGGGTTTACTTCACAGCAGATCTGTCCTGTACATCAACGGCATCAAAGCACTGCAATGGGGTGGTCTGCCTGGGCCCATGCACCACTGCAGGCCCGGCTGGGTGTGGACACTGGCCACATGTGGGCCAAAGCCAAAGACGGGGCTGCCTTGGGCGCGGCAACACTGTTCATGGCGTGGCCATTTTCTAAACGCACTGCACCGGACGCATCGCTGCACCCGTGCCATGTCTGGGCGCCGTGCACGCGGCGGCTGGCTCGATGGCCCCTGGAGCCGTTCTTGTTGGTCGATGTCCTCAAAAGGTTGGGTCTGGGCCTGACATCCCCAGATCATCGACCGAGCCGCTGCGCCATTCTGCGTGGCGGCATGTTTAGTGGGTGCAGTCGCTTTGCTGCCGTCGAGGCACACTGCTGCCGCGTGTGGCGCTTGCGCCCTCCCTGCGTCTTGCCCTGGGATTGCTGCTTGAGGATTTCGTGCCTTTGCCTTTGGAGCGCGCGCTCCTTGCATCCATGCACTTTCCCCAACATGTGCACACCAGCCCTCTTGAGGCTGGTGTGGAGGGGTTCTTGCAGCGGGAGGCCGTCTCAGGCATGACAGGAGTACGTGGCGTTTGCCACTCGGGAACCCTTTACTGCCAGGCACCTTAGGCGTCGTCGCCCAAAGTGCCATGCCGATCATGACACCAAACGATGAACTTGCGTGCATCGTAGCAGCAGGGGCAACTGCGGCGCGGTGACACCGCCAATCGCACAGCACTCCGCAAGTGCTTCAAGTCAAAGCGATCCTGCGTCGCCCGCCTGGCGTGCGCAACAGATGCGTTGCGTGTGACAGGCCCTCTGCCCTGCCATACATAGGCCGATTAGCCATCACGTGCTGTCCACCATAACTGCCGCAATAACCCTCTTGTCGAAAAATAATCCACTTGAACAGTGACAATCTCAGGCTTCGCCGCGCGTCGGCAACATTGTTCCGCGCACCTTTTGGACGGCTTCCACCCCGCTGCACACGCACTGCAGTGCACCCGTGCCTTTGAGCAGCGGAAATGCGCTTGTGACACAACAGCCCCAAGGCTAAACGCATGCATTGTCAGCTTGCACCCTGACCGGGGCCTCTTGCTTATTGTAGTGAGCTGAAGAGCGTCGCTGTTGCTGTTGGGCAGCTGATTGCTTTAACCTGTGCGTCCACACATGCGTGAGCCCACTTGAACTGCCGTGTCGATCACGTTGTGTGTTTAGTCATGATGCATTGAGCAGTAGTGAATGCGCGAAGCGCTGCATTTTGGCCCAACCAGCTCTGTAATATGATTCTGCATTATTTTTTTGAGCGCCAGGTTAAACCAGCCGTGGGGCTCTCCAGCCTGAATCTTCCGGCCTGTACAGCATCAGGGCCATATACTGCCTATGCAGGACGGGCCGCGGCAGCCGTGTGTTCAAATCCTTCGGGGCTTGGTAGACACTCGTTTGGGGACCCAGCCATCAGAACCGATTGATTAGGTATAGCGCGACCAGCGCGTCACGGCCCCCATTTGGTGACAGTGTTGGCCTGTCGCACCCTCCCCCACTCTTGTACGGGCTTTGCCACAGGTGGTCGAGGGAGGGGGGATTGCTGGAAGCAGTTGGGGGCCACCCCTCGCGTCCAGCAGGCAGGGCGAGCAGGAGTGAGTGCTGGGGCATCCCGAGTGCAGCGGCAAAGGACGTTGGTCAACCAAACATGGCAACAGCAGGACGGCCCCTCGCCACTCCACCTTTCCAGACCAAAGCCTCATCACGCTGAGCGCACCACAGACCAACCACTGAGTGCCGTGCCAGAAATGACAGAAATGTTATTACTCTGCTGGCAAGGGTGCTTGCCGGCCAGTTATGGCCATCCGTATGTATATCTGCTGGGCAGTTTTGGCGCATTTGACACCGCTCCGCAAGCCCTCAAAGCAAGGGTCAAGTGACCCAAGTGTATCGCCTCCTCATCCTGCTTGTCTGAGACACGTAGCCCGGGGTCGATCGTACCAGCGCACGCAAACGAGCGCGGCCTGGCCGTGCCATCAGGCTGGCTGCAGCTAGCAATCGAGGCTGGTAGGCAGATGCTGTGAGTTGATGGAGGCCGTTGTGCGCTCACAATCGGTGGGCACAAACGAATATGGAGTTCTTCGCTGCGACTGTACAGCTGTGAAGGCGCAGGCCTGGCTCCAAGGACACACACGTGCAAGTCTGCCAGTGCATCTGCGGCTGGCCGGCTGCACCAACATAATAACTAACGCCTTGCAACTCAGGCAACGGCTCGGCCTGAGCTCCGACCTCTTGCATTCGTGGATGGTTCAGCAATGATCAAACAGGAATGGGTATGTTGATTGCGGGAACCAGCTTCCCATTAAGCAGATCACCAACAGCTGAAATTGCGCCCTTGATCTGGAGATCGCCGGCGCCATTATTCAGCTCAAAGCGGTTTTGAACCTGCAATAGAGGGGAGCGCAAAATCAGGCGAAGTGGATGGATTGTGCGCCACAATTTCTACATCAGCGGCTTCTCCTCCCTGCAACACAAGTTATGCCCTGTGCTTGTTTGGTAGCCGATGAATGCGCACGCAAGCCCCACCAAGCAAGCTCAATTGCAAATTGGAATGCCGCCTGCGCACAGGCATACGGTACAAACTGGATCAAACGCAATTGTGCACAATCTCAAACACATGCCTGTACACGGGCATGTGCGCGTGTGCACACACCCACCCACACACCTGTATGTTGGGGCAAGAGAATGCGAGCTGCGTGTTCTTGTTGATGGCCCTCAGCGTGCAGCCGCTGCCGGCGATAGCCAGCGCCTGGCCAGCCAGGTTGAAGGGGCTGAGGTTGGCCAGGGCGCTCCTTGTCGTCACCACGCCGGCGATGGCCTTGACCTTCGCGGCGGCCATGCCGGGCTTGGACTGGACGGTGCCCTTGGGGTATGTCGATTGGCCAGGAGGGCAGAGGGAACAGGATGGATGGGGCGGGTGTGAGTTCTGGCGGGTGTGGGTGGATTGCTTGACTTTTGCGCACGGATGGGGAAGTTGAGCTTGCTGGAACGAATGCCATCGGCGGGCACCTGGCCCCCAAGCTGAGCCCGTCGCACGCAGTCGGCAGCGCGTGATGTGGGCGCTGCTGCACAATTAACTATGGGCCTCACAGCGGGCGGTGTGTTAACAGACGGGACCGCGGCCCGAAGGTGGCGGCGGCGTCCCACCTTCAGGCCGGTTAGGGAGACGGTGGCGACCTTTGTGCTTCCGATAGACACGGTGGCGCTGGCAGGGCTCACGCTGATGCCCGGCCAGCCCTTGGGGGTCGACAGGAACGCCTTGAGCAGCGCCGCGGGCAGGTCGGCAGGGGTGGGGCAGGTGGCTGCAGGCGCGCACACGGGGAATGCGAGGGTGGTGTTCTGGATCAGAGGATCGGCGGCGGGAAGATGAGGACAGCAGTGTTGTTGGCAGGGCCCGCATGGGGGCAAATTGTCAGCAGCACTGCTGACGGCCCGGCGGATGTTCAAAAATTGGGCCGCTCCGGAACGATCAGGCCTGCGGGCTGCCAGGCGCAGGTGGTAATGAGAGAACCTACACTGTGGGAAGACTATTCCTATGTTGCCCATGAAAGTGGCTGCGGAGTTGGGCCGCACAGTGGCAGCCACAGGAGCGGTGATCCGCCCGCCGACATTGGCAGTGCTGGCCGTCTGCAGCTTCGCTGGTACGACGCAAAAGCTCCCTTGACCTTTCGCAACAGCTACCAGCGCAGTCAAAACGGCGAAAAGGCTCAGCAGCGTGGCCATCTTCCCAAGGGGGGGTTTAGGGTTTAGGGTTTAGGGTTTAAACCCTAAACCCTTAAACCCTAAACCCTAAACCCCCCACAAACAAATGGGCGGGAAGCCGTTGGGCGGGGCCAGGTGAGTACGTGTGCACAATTAAATGATATAAAATTTAATCCGCGGCGATCCGACTTGTAAATTCGCAGGTGTGACTCTATAGACCTCTCTGTAGTGCCTCTGACACACTAGTGAGTACCAGTGTGTGGGCCACTGAGTGGGACGTGCGTGGGTTATTGGGTTTCCGACATGGCCCAACCTTTAGAGGACTTGAGATAGATTGAAAATGGCCGGGATGTAGACTGTGCACATGAACTTCACGACGATCAGTCATAGCTACGCGCGGCGATGGCCCTGGCGAGTCGCCTGTCAAGGGCGCGTGACCTCGGCCAGACGTGGCGGGCCCGCCTGGTGCCGTCGCGGGACCCCGTCAATGGCAGCAGCTGTGCTCGGTGAATGCGTGTGTGTGTTGTCCAACATGCATGGTAGCGCAAGCCCGTGGTCCGGCGCTGTACTCCCGTCTCGATGCGACAACCTGCCACAAGCGTTCCCTCGCGCGCACAAGTAGACAACCTCTAAGCAGGGATGGGCTTATTACACAGACGCGGTACGAGTGCGAAGCCAGGCCCCCACAGGGCTGTGTCGCAGGTCAATCACCAACCGCCAACCCTATGACGGCAGCAAGGTCGCACGCCAACGCACGCAAAGCAGAGCGTTCCCAACAGCCGATCGCACTGTGCTCATGCGGCTGGTCAACCGATGGGTGCGCCAACAGACCACCCGCAGCAACATGCACCACAACATCACCATGCATCACACTTCAAAGAAAGGGAACCTCGCGCCCTGATGGTCGGCCACCAGATCTGACAGCAGGCACAAGGCCCCTGCCAGGCCCTCAAACAAGGAGAAGGGATGGTCCGGCGCCCGCCAGTCCCCGCGCCCCCCGCCGGGCTCTGCCAAGAAAACGGCGAACCGCTCAGCGCGGCGGCGCCAGACTGTGTCCCCGGTTGCGCGCCAAACCGCCAGCAGAGCATACGCATTGCCTGCATCAATGGCGTGAGTGCCAGGTCAGTGTGTAATCATCTGGCCTGCTTAGCTAGCCGGTCCATACCGCACAAGCCTGTGGTGGTTGACATGGGTGAGGCGCAGGGTACAAGCGGCCCTTGCGCCCAGCAGCAAACACCCTGCCTCACCACTCACCGCTGACTCCGTGGCGAAGGCCCGGCCCTGCGTGCCGGCACAAGCGGGCAGCAAGGGAAACGTTGCGCTCGGCAATCACCACAATTGCGTGCTTGCTCAAATGGAAGCCCCCTGCATTTCAACACCAGGACTGCAACAGCAGCCCCGCCCACAGGGCTCCAGGGGCAAACATGAAGCTGCGCCACAGCTGCGGCATGCTCCCACCTTTGGTCAGCAGGCCGCGCTTCCACACGAGCTCCCCGGCCGAAACGGCAGCCGCCAGGTACCTACGCGAGCCCGTCACCTGCAGGTTGGGCGAGACGACCGCGGGGCGTGCGGACTGATCGCCTTTGCCTTGAGCACCACCGTGAGTGCTCACGGCAGGCTGCGGCATCGGGTGAGGGGTTGGGCCGCAGCCGAACTGCCCGGCCCCTCAGCAAGGCATGACGGCGCCTGAACCAGGCGCGCCAGCGCCTGGCTTTGGGGCGGGGGCTGCCCACCTGGAAGGCCTTGGCGGCCATCATGGCTACTCCTGGCGAACTATGGCACCAGTGGACTGCGGGCGCGTGGACGAGGATGGCGCGCGTCAGCCTCCGGCCTGAAGCAAGAGTGCCGACGAGGAAGACAAGCGCCCGATCTGCAAGCCGCTCGCAAGGCGCACGCCCGTCCTGAGGTGAGAGGGCGCTTCCACTTCCGGGAAAAAGCGCCTGAGAGCCGAGGGCGCACCAAGGGGGGTGTCATCCACCTGCGGTAGTGACGGGACGGCGATGCCCATGCAGGAATCTGATGAGCAGGGTCGAAGCACTCTCCAAACCCTCAGAAACACATGTGCAGACAGTTGGGCAGCATGCAGGCGTGTGTTCGCGTGGCTTCACACTTTTGCGCATGCTCGCTGCCCCAGACCCACCTCGGCGCTGCCCAGGGCGCACATCACCGGCCAGTGGCCACCGGCGGTTGGGCGGCCCGGCAGGCTGGCCTCCAGGCCTAGTATGTAATCCAGAGTGGCCAGGACATCCCCCTGGGCTGCACCGTCAATGGGGGGCAGGAGCTCCCTGCAGGGAAAAGGATTGGCCAAAGCGCGCAGGCCCAGTCGCCCCTGTGAGTAGCTGCTTGACTGCAAGCTGAACGAGAGACTGAAATTCCCGCCAGGCTCCTCTTCTGAAACTCCGCCTGCAGAGCAAAGCTCAGGGGAGAGCGGTGTGGCGGAGAGAGCGGCCGTGGCTGCTTCAACCCAAGCTATTTCGTTGTGTTGCCCTCTGGGTGAGGTCATGGCAGACGGTCTGCGGTGCAGCGCGCGCGCGCACCAGCAGTGCAGCAGCGCGTGCACGATGCCCACGAGGCCGTGAGCCGGCAGCCCCCAGATAGGGGTCCCCCCGCCCCCGGGGCTCCGGCCAAGTGTAAAATAGCGGCGGCCCCCGCCTGGCCCCAAGGTCCAGCGAGGCGCTGAGGGCGCGGCCTGCGCGCCGCACATTGAAATGAATGCGGCCTTTGTTGCTGGCCTCAGGCTTGTACTGTGCCGCTTGCTACTGCCCTGCCGCCAGCGTCATCGCTGGAATCATAGGGCAAAGCAGCAAGCACAGGCGACTGCCGGGCCGGGTGAGGCAAGCCGCTGCTGCAGCGACTCCTGTTGGGTGCATGCTGGGAGGCGCTGCGGGGCGCCCGCCGCACCTGAGTGTAGGATGGCGGCGCATATGGCTGTCAAGTGGTCGTCCGCCACCACTTTTCTGCCAAGCTGCTGGTTGAGCATGAGCGCGCCCAGCAGTGTGCCTGCGCACAACAACAGCACAAAGGGCCACCCAGTGCGATATCATGTATCTGAGCATGTGTCCGAGCATGTATTATGTGCGTGCACATACACATACACATGTGTGTGTGTGAGCGTTTGTTTCTGTGAGCGTGTATTTGGGAGAGCGAGGTGGTACCAAACAAGCAGAAACTAGCTGCTGCAGGTCACGGATCAGTGCACAGCAGCCGCCCCAGCTGCGAGCCGGCCTGGGGTAGGCCCGGCTCGCTCGGCACTGGCGACCCGAAGCAAACGAACGAAAAGTTTGGATGCTGAAGCGCACCGCTGCGGCCGTACAGGACCTCGTCCGACACCGACAGATCTGGCGATGCCGCGCGCCCGCAGCAGGCCGCGAAGCGAGCCAGGGGCGCTTCCCGCAGGTCCCAAGGGTCAAAGCCTTGAGCGGCGCTGTTGCACACGGGGCGGCGGCGGCGGAACGGGGGGCGGCCGGCGTGAGCGCGGGGAGGGTGGCGAAGGTTCTTGCGGCCGTTGCTACGACGCGGCAAAGGCCCGGACGGCTGGCGCGGAATCATTGCGGGTGTGGAGGCCCTTCGCAATGCTGCCGAGGGCGCACCCACAGAGCACCGCCTGCACGAGCGCCACGCCCGCTTGGCCGTCCATCACGCTGTCGGGAACACGGCGCCGCAGGCCCGGCCGCGCCGCCGCCGCGGCCGCCTGATGCGCGGCCAGCGGCAGCAGCGAGGTGTCCGTGCGGGATGCGCGTGCGAGGGCGTACGCGACGCCGGCGGCGCCCGTGTACACGGTCGAGCCAGAGATGGCCGGTGCGGCAGCAACAACCGCCGCCTTGACGTCCGCCAGGGCCGCGTTCAGGCGTGCGCCGCATTCGGGGAGCGCCGCTGCTGCGCCTGCGGCCGCTGCCGTGTTGAGGTGGTATCGCATGGCTGGCTTGATCAATCTCGGCTGCCGCACTCCAAGACTTCATGCAATAAATTGTCCGACAGAATCCACCCTAGTAAACATAGCTGTGGATTAGTATGCACACAGTGGCTCGCAGGGAGAGGCGCCTCGCGAGCAGGGCGCCTGCGGGTGGGACAAGTGCCATCCACGTCGCCTTCACCCGCTGCCGCTCGTCGCTCGCGGGGCTGCCCCTGTGCACTGACGGATGCTGAAATGACAGAAAATTCTTGCTGCCATTACATACGCTGCACAAAGCGTTCCCACCCAGATCGCACTACCGGTATTACTTGTACTGTATCCTCTATTCTGCACACGACAAGGATCAGCGCTGATTGTGCAGCACCGATACATTCATCCGCATCAACTCCAGCGATCAGCACCCAACAGACTCCGCTGCAACCCCGAAATTGCAGACGCCCCTCCTGAAACGCCACGCTCGCAGCCAACCAGTGTGTCCGCATACCGTGAACCAATCGTCGAGCAACACATACATTAGACGCGCTCAGTTCCCCTTCGTCCCTCCACTCATCGATCTGGCAAGCCTGTTCCTGTTCCCTATGGCGTCTCTCTTCGTCAAGCTGGGCTCTGTGTCTGACCTGGCATCATCAGGCAGAATTGTCAAGGTCAGCTCCGGGCCGCGGAGGGTGATTCCCGCGTCCGCGGCAGCAAGGCCCTCTGAATCGACAGCTCTCGCCCCACTGCGCTGCTCACCGCAGGAGCTGCCAGATCGCTGCTTGGTGCTTTTCAGGAAGTCCAATGGCGAGCTCGTGTGCGTGGAGGTCCAGGTGAGCGCATGTGCCTGTCCCCTGCTGTTGCTCAACAACGGCATGGGAGCGCGTCCCAGCATGTCCAGCAGCGCTGGAAACTTATCGGATATGCCACGCGCTTGTGTCTGCAGGACGCAGAGTACGCCCAGCGCGACAGCAACGACCTGCTGGCCCTGCCCGGCAGCAAGACGCACAGGGTCATTTGCGACACTGACGGCATGCTGAGGTGCGTGGGCGAGCCTTGGGCACAACCGGCAGGCATGCAGGCCGACTGGGTAAGCCATGTACTTTTTGGCGGCTGAGCGGCAAGGGGCAGGCTGTGCGCTGCTCGCATGGGCAATCTGCACCCCATGTGCCGTCGCCCGTGCAACCCACGCCGCCCTCCCCACAACCCATTCTCCGATGTTGCAGCATTGCGCCCACCCCCAAGTCGGCGCCCGTGTTCGACAACACCGCTGGTCCTCGCATCGGCGACGGCTACGGCCTTGGCGGCCCCAACGCCGCCGCCAGCGCCAACATGCCCCCGCCGCCGCCGCCGCTGGTGCCCTTCGCCGGCCTGGACCGCAAGGCGATGCCGCCGTCCCCCGCCAAGCCGTTTGCCATGCAGGCGTCGCCCGTCAAGCCCAGCCCCATGAAGGAGCGCATCGACAGCGCCACCACCGCGGTCGCCTCAAAGGCCTGGGGCGCGCGCCAGGCCAGGATGAGCGAGTTCTTCGGCAGTGCCAAGGCCGCCGCCAAGCCGACGGCGGCGACGGCGCCCGCACCCAGGGCGGCGCCGCAGGTCCTGGGCACTGTTCAGGACATGGACTTCTGAAGCTTGCGGTGATGTGCGTGCTCAAGAGTCCAGGAGGGAAATGAAGCGCGGGCCGCCGGCTGCCCTGTGCATTCTTGCGGTGGCCGGTTGCACGCAACAGCAAAGGTTTACGCCTGACGTTCATATGGTGTATGGGGGGCAAGGGTACGCCAACAGGGGCCAGTGCCAGAGGCTTGTGCACGTGCATCGCTCTCTGCGCTAGTCCCCAATCCGTGTGCCTCTTCTGCGTGATGGTTTGTGCTGCGGAGGTGTATCCACACACAAGAACGACCCAGCGCGTTGACGCGGCATGTACAAGTTCTACCACTTTCCATGTGTGGGTGACGCATGGTCCCTGCCGCATGCGGGGCCGCATTGACTTTGACCTGACGTTGACCAAAATTCACCACATGACGTTACGCCTGGCCATGCCTGCCATGCACATGTGCTTTGTGTGCACGGTCCATGGATCGTGCACGGCAGGCGCTGCGCCAGGCTGATCATGCAACCGACCACCTCCTATGTAAAAACGCATTTGGGTCAAATGTGTAGCTTGCACGCTGATGCACGGGGGTCGGCCAGGAAACCTGTATATGACTTGCATCCCATTGCCAATGTCACCGCACGCGCTCACATCACGGTCGCCTCAGCAAGAGCACAGCAGGGGTGCATTGGCGGAGCCCCAGGGCTTGCAGCCAAAAAAGTTTATAATGCCACCGACAGCGAATTACAGATCATGCTGAACAAGTAGACATGTGTTTGCATTGCATTGCACGCGGTTCATGGGGCAGGGCACACAGAGGCCTGATGTCGGGAGGGGACGGTGAGGAGGCGGGGGCGCAACAGCGGCCTGTGAAGGCAGTCACCTGGCATGAGATCCGATTGTGCACTTCGTTTCTAAATCTCAAATGTGACTTCCTCCGCTTCTCCGCATCCACTTATCAAGTAATCGTCCGTGACAGCAGTCCTCGAGAACGAAAGCGGGCACCATGCAGGCTGCACGCCTGCCCGCATGCTCGTCATCCATGCGGTGTCACAGTTCAGCTGTGACCGTGGCCAGGCGCCTGTCAGTGAGGGCATCTGCTCTGCCGGAGGGCGGCCACGGAGGGCAGGGCGCGCAGGTGTGGTGTGTGCGTGCAAGCCCGGCCGCATGCATCAACACGGCAAATGTAATGTGCTCAGTGGAGACACTTCCACATGGCCATATGCATGCTATCCAACAAACTTGACTTGGCTGACTGCAGGAATCTTTGGCACACCTGTCGCGGCGAAGCCTCCTGGTTGGCACCGCAGCCGGCATCGCCACTCTTCAGGCAGCAGCAGCAACGCCCGCCCAGGCTGTGAGCGGCACCGGCCCAACCAACAACGGCTGCTTATTTCCAAGGAGCCAGCTGCAGCAGCGGGCGTATATCAACACCAGTTTGGGTGCAGTGAGGGGACCACCTGCAGTCCTCCAAAGTGGTTGATGGCTGTTGAGCCTGCCTGATTCCCCTTTCGGCTCTCGTTCCCTGTACCCTCTGCAGGCGTCTGGCCTGGGTCGGTACATAAAAAAGAAGCAGCTAGACCCCCTGGACACGTACGTACCGCTGGTGCTGGAAGCGCAGGAGCAGCTGCTTGCGCTGAAGGGCACAGTCGGTGCGCAATAAGAGTCCGCCGCAACCACTGACGTCCCCACTGCAAGGGGCGCAACATTGCGTTACGCCTGCGCAAAACCGGGCTGACACAGCTGCCTTGCCTTGCATGCAAGACGGCCGCCCGACCCACCGCCTCGGGCCCCCCTCCTCTTCCTCAAACTGCTGCCTGCGCCCACCCGCAGCCGACGACGCCGCCGGCGCGCGCGAGTCGCTGCGCTCCGGCGCCTTCTCCGGCGTCCGCGACAACGTGCGCGCGGTCGGCGAGTACGCGCAGCAGGCCGGCGCGAAGGACGCGTCCGGCCTGGTCAACGGCTTCTTCCGGAAGCTAGAGGCGTTTGACCTGGTGCTGTACCGCGCGGTCAAGGCGGACGAGCGGCCCGACGAGGCCGACGCGGAGGCCAAGCTGCAGGAGTCCGTCGAGGCGCTGGCCGCGCTGATCGCGACCGTGCCGGCGGACGTGCTGGAGCGGTCGAGGCGGGTGCTGGAGAAGGTCAAGGGGACGGGCGGCGGCGGCGGCGCAGGCGCGGGCGAGGGGGCGGCGCCGGCGGGGCCGCAGCCGCAGACGGAGGACGTGGAGCTGCTGCAGGAGCTTCTGAATGTGTAGGACGGTAACAACCCCCGCTTCTTGCAGCCCGTTCGATCCAGATTGGCAGGCATTGCGGCGGACAGGACTTTGCTTACACGGTTTAGTGAGCGAGCAGCCGGTGCTGGCTATGAGACCACAGGGGTCGGGGGGCGCAAACCCCCATTTGCGCCGCAGCTGGAAACACAATGGCTGCGCGGCGTTGCTGCAGCGCACATAACGGTTGAGAACACGGGAAGCAGGGGTGCCAACGCGGCCCGTTCTTGCAGGGCGCGGTCATGCGCAAGCTGCTTGCTTTGTTTGTTAAGACCGGGTCACCGCGATGGGAGCCCATGCTGTGGCGGGCGGAGACACTCGCGCACTGGTCGCCAGCCGTCAAACGCCCATTGACAAAAGGGGAAACTGGCGTGCGTCAGAGCAAGCGAGGGCGGCGCGTGGCCGCGCAGCAGCTATGGGTTATGGAAGACGGCGGCGAGGGCGCCGTGCGCTGCCACACCCGCAGAGATGGGCGCATGCAAAGCGGGTCGGGTCATGTCGACGTGAGCGGTAGCTGGGGGCAGCACGGCGCCGGCGTGGGGCGAGCGCTGGCCATGATTCCTGAAAATGCGTTGCAGAGCCAACCTGACGGTGCGTGCATCATACCAGGAAAGGGACAGAGGCAAATGCAGGGCCGGGCTAGGGTCCCAAATGTACAGTTCTATGCACCAGCTGTGCGGCGCTGTCATCGCTCTTGGCTGGGTGGAAATACGCAGGCCATGCCACAACCCAGGACTGCTAGAAGAAATGATAAGGCTGGCACGTGCCGTCCTCACAGGCGTCGCCCCCAGGCGCCGACCCGCCTTGGTGGGGCGGGCCGGGCTAGCGCAACAGGACGGCAGAGCACGACCGGAGGTAGCAGCGCCGCGCGGCCTCGTTCATTCCCAGCGGTCGACGGGCATGACATCGGGGATCTGGGTTGCGCTGAAGCGGGCCTTGCGACGGCCCTGGTCGCGGGAGCCCCTGCGTTTGAATGGGGGTGAGGTGTGTGGCAGGGTGGAGGCGTCAGCATTGCGCACACCAATGACTGAGTAGGGCGCTTGGCGGGCGCGCGCGGAACACGGCTGCGCGGGTACGTGTGTGAGAATGACTCAAGTGGATATCGCCGTGGCCTCAGCCCCGCTGCGACGTGTCAGGGTCAGGGTAGCCTGCGATCAATGCCCCCAGCAACCATGCGCGCCTCGAAGGTCTGCTTGCCGGAGTGAGCGACTGCAGCTCGCGTGGGCAGCGGGAGCGGGACAGCGCGCCAGCGAACTCACCGGACATCGATGACATCGGGCTGCTCAAGCTCGGTGCTGCTGACGGCGCGAGACCATGTCCGGGGCGTGGACTGATCGTCAGAATGACTCGTTTGCGGGCTGTGGGCGCCATGCAGGAAGGAGTCCGCCATGGTGTCAAGCGGCACGCAGCTCAGGGCCGCGAAGGTGGAGTGATGGGCTGCCATGAGTGTGTTTGAGTGTGTAAGTGCGCTTCAATGGCCGTGCTAGAGCCAAAAAGAGGATCGGAGCGTGTGCGAGAGACAGCGCAGAGCGAGCGATGGCTGGATCGAGTTGTGTAGAGGGCGCTGGGGGCCTGGCAAAGCGATCTTTTCCAATCGAAAAAACGTTTTCAATGAAGAGGCGACGGGGCCGCATCGGAAGACAAACTTTGGGGAAGCTCCATTTTTGGCGCGCGGCACGCCTTCTTCGAATTCCTGGGTGTGTTGTGGGTCGTGGGGCCGCCAATCTCATATTTTATGTCTATGTTGAAATATTCTTCCATTCTTGGCCAGGAAGTGGCCGCTAGTGAGTGCTTTGCTGGCAGTGCCATGGCTTCCTTCGGATTGTTTGCCACCAGGGGACCTTCTCACAGGCGGCCTCCCGGCCTTTGCTGCAGGTATCCAGGCGGGAGTCAAGCGACTTACAATTTTGTCAATGGCAGCACAGGCTCCTGAGCAGCCGTTGAGCAGTCCTCCGATGAATCCACATCAGCGGCTGTAGCGGTTTCACTGGCAGCCCCCTAGCCACCCTCACGCTTTGCCCATCACATCACATGTATGCCATGCTCAGCCTGACGTAGCATGCTGGTGTGGTTGCGTCAGATACTCGCGTACACACAGCTCAGTGCATAACACGAGCCGAGTGAGGGAGTTTGTGGACCCAGGCGAAGCCATTGACACCACCAGCGCCATAATCGGATGCATGGCTGTTTCATCCCATCCAAGCACGTGGCTCATGGCTCCCAAAATCCAGGCTTCAGCTGTGCCCTCAAGAATGCAAGGCTTTGCACCATACTCAACACCACACATATAACATCAGACCGCTGCAAGCAAGCCGTCGATCGAAAGAATAAATGGAGCTTCGAGACGCCCTGCCTCAGTAAGACTTGGCGAACAGCGCCACCTCGGCCGCGGGCTGCCCCGTCATGAAGCAGGTGTGGGGGCCCGCCGGCTGGTCGAAGGGGAAGCACCGCAGTGTGGCCTGCGTCTCCTCCTTGATCTGCTTCTCCTGGTCGTCGCTGCCCGCCCAGCCGCCGCGCGCCCATTTGCCTGCCGCAGGGTGGTGAGGGTGCGGGGCCGGGGCGCAGGCGGTTGACACGCAGCCGGGTGAGGGGGCGGTGTTTTGAAACACAGCTCCCAAAGAGCAAATCGCAGCCGCGACCTCCGCCCAACGCGCGCAGCGCCGGCACCGCGCCGGGCCCACCCTGCGCCGCGCTTTGCGCTCGTCGCACAGCCGCGCCACCTACCCTCGGCCACGGTGGCCTTGAGCTCGTCGTATGACGTCACGTCCACGATGTTCTCGTCGCGGAACGCCGTCGCCTGCGCCAGCAGCGCCGCCTGCACCTCGGCCAGCAGCCCCTGCACGTGCGGGATGAAGGCCTCGGGGGCCATCGGGACGCCCACCTGCTTGCCCTCCTTGCCTGCGGGGGCGGAGGGATGGATGCAATGACAAAGAGGTGGGATGGGGCACCAAGTAGGAAGGAAACGACGGGAGGGCGCCGCAGTGATTAAGTTTGAGGGGCCCGAGCAGTGCGTTTGCTCATCAATCGAGACCACGCCTCGCGTCCGAGGGCAGCACGGCGTAACCAGCGCGCGGCGCTATGCGCGGGGGCTCATGGCGAGGGGCGCGCGCAGTGCGGCTCACCGGGCACGTCCCTCCGCGCGACGACGCATGTGCCCTGCTCCACGTCCCTCGGGCCAACCTCCACGCGCACCGGCACCTGGGAGCGCGCGAAACCGCACATGCAGGGAGGGGCGTTGATCAGGGCCCCGCCCGCTGCCGCCGCCCGGCTCTAGTTGTGGGCTGCTTGGCGCTGGATGCGCGCTGCCTGGTGCTTGCGTGCACGCATGGCGCGGTCCGGACCAGCCCCTGCTCGCGCCGCGTTCTGAGCCTTGGGGCACCAGACCGGCGTGAGGGGGCCCATCCCATACGGCCTCCGCTTTGTGCCCTGTGTTGCTCTCCTTTAAATGCGACGCCCAGGGCGCCCAAGAACCCAGGGGCAAACCCCTGAGCCCAGGATTAAACCCAAAGCCCTGGGTCGAACCCCTGACCCCCGCGTCAAACCCAAAGCCAGGGTCAACCCCGAAGCGCAGGGTCAAACCCCCGAGCCCACAGTCAAACCCTAAGCCCGGGGCCTCCGTCCCTGAGGCTCACCCCCTTGAGCTCCCAGTAGTTGTAGCGCCACCCAGGGGTCTTCAGCTCGTTGGCATCCACCTGAAGGGTGAGGGTCGCGGCAGCGCAAGTAATACAGAGGTTAGGGCTTGCACATAGCCTGATGGTGTGGGCTGTGTAAAGCCAGAGCACGCGTTTCCCGCCTTCCTTCGGTATGCAGAGAGATGGGAAGTGCGCCGCGGCAGCTCCAGCTTTGCCGCCGGCCCCACACTACACCCCGAACGCGCTTGCTCCGTGCCTCCTGGTGTGAAGGCGGTCGCTTAATCGTTCAATCAACCCCCGAGGCCGGCGCGCCAGGGCACCAACACAGGCCAGGGCCGCAGCTGCAGTCTACCTTGGTGCGAATGCCCGCCCCCTTGAGCGCCGCCACCAGGCCGTCCACCGCCCCCATGACTGACGCGCGGTCGGCGTCCTTACGGGTGATCGGCACAATCACGACCTGCGGGTTGGGTGTCCCACCGTGCGAAACGTGGTCGTGGGGCGGCGTGATGGTAACGTGTCAGGCTGAAAACGCGGATGTGGCAGACAGGGGGGAGTGAAAGGCGGCGTACCCAACGAGCTCCCCGCCGGTCTTCTTCTGGCTTTGCAGGATCAAAGCATGGGCCGGTTTGAATCCAAAAACAGCCGGATGACGAGCCGGGGAGCGGGGCCCGCAGGCGCGCACCTGCGTGGGCGCGATGTTGGGCGGCAGGCGGAGGCCCTTGTCGTCCCCATGAGTCATGATGACGCCGCCGATGAGCCGCGTCGACGCGCCCCAGCTGGTCTGGTGCACGTAGCGCATCTGCTGCTGCTCGTCGATGAACTGGGTCTCGAAGGCCTTCGCAAAGTTGGTCCCCAGGTTGTGGCTGGTGCCGGACTGCGGGGAGAGGGGCGAGGAAGAAGTGGTGGTGGGTTTGGGCGGTGGGGTTGGGCAGTGGGGTTGGGCAGGCGCACGCGGGGCCGGCGGGCGGGG